>NC_056457.1:25091228-25098728 GCF_018296145.1 Oncorhynchus tshawytscha | reverse complement strand
ACAGCGGCAGAATACCTGACCACTGTGACTGACCCAAAATTAAGGAAAGCCTTGACTATGTACAGACTCAGTGAGCATAGCCTTGCTATTGAGAAAGGCCGCCGTAGGCAGACATGGCTCTCAAGAGAAGACAGGCTATGTGCTCACTGCCCACAAAATGAGGTGGAAACTGAGCTGCACTTCCTAACCTCCTGCCCAATGTATGACCATATTAGAGAGACATATTTCCCTCAGATTACACAGATCCACAAAGAATTTGAAAACAAATCCAATTTTGAAAAACTCCCATATCTACTGGGTGAAATTCCACAGTGTGCCATCACAGCAGCAAGATTTGTGACCTGTTGCCACGAGAAAAGGGCAACCAGTGAAGAACAAACACCATTGTAAATACAACCCATATTTATGCTTATTTATTTTATCTTGTGTCCTTTAGCCATTTGTACATTGTTAGAACACTGTATATATATATAATATGACATTTGTAATGTCTTTACTGTTTTGAAACTTCTGTATGTGTAATGTTTACTGTTAATTTTTGTTGTTTTTCACTTTATATATTCACTTTGTATGTTGTCTACCTCACTTGCTTTGGCAATGTTAACACATGTTTCCCATGCCAATAAAGCCCTTGAATTGAATTGAATTGAATTGAAAGAGAGAGAGAGAGAAACACATGTACAAACACAAAGCGAAATGCAGTGCTATCTGGCCCTAAAACGACAGTACACCGTGGCTAACTATTTGACCATGGTTACTGATCAAAACCTTAGAAAAACCTCAACAAAGTACAGGCTCAGTGAGCACAGCCTTGCCATTGAGAAGGGTAGACACAGGAAAACCTGGCTCCCTGTAGAGGAAAGGCTGTGCAACCACTGCACAACAGCAGAACCTGAGACGGAGCTGCATTTCCTGACAAAATGTGAAAAATATAAAACAATTAGAGTGTCATTTCCCCAAATTTGAATCCTTATTCAAGGTTTCAAAGACCTCTCTGATGAGAATAGGCTACCCGTCCTGTTGGGGGAGGACGCAGAGAGCTGTGGGTTGGCAGCGCACTACATTGCTGCCTGCCATAAGTTGAGGGACAGTGTCTGACAGACCAATCAACCTACACATGTACTCTACTGTATGCTTATGCTTATTGTTATTGTTCAATGTATGGTTATTTTGACCCTTGTTATTGTTGTTACTGTTGTCCCGTTGACAATTTTGATTCTCATTATTTTCAGATTGTAAATATCCAAAGTAAGCTTTGGCAATATGTACATTGTTACGTCATGCCAATAAAGTAAAAGCAAATTGAATTGAGAGAGAAAGAGAGAGAGAGAGAGAGAGAGAGAGAGAGAGAGGTAGAGAGAGAGGGAGAGAGAGAGAGAGAGAGAGAGAGAGAGAGAGAGAGAGAGAGAAAGGGGTAGGAGGGGGAGAGAGAGAGAAAGGGGTAGGAGGGGGAGAGAGTGAGAGAGAGAGAAAGGGGTAGGAGGGGGAGAGAGAGAGAGAGAGAGAGAGAGAGAGAGAGAGAGAGAAAGGGGTAGGAGGGGGAGAGATAGAGAGAGAGAGAGAGAGAGAGAAAAAGGGGTAGGAGGGGGAGAGAGAGAGAGAGAGAGAGAAAGGGGTAGGAGGGGAGAGAGAGAGAGAAGAGAGAAAGGGGTAGGAGGGAGAGAGAGAGAGAGAGAGAGAGAGAAAGGGGTAGGAGGGGGAGAGAGTGTGAGAGAGAGAGAAAGGGGTAGGAGGGGGAGAGAGAGAGAGAGAAAGGGGTAGGAGGGGAGAGAGAGAGAGAGAGAGAGAGAGAAAGGGGTAGGAGGGGAGAGAGAGGGGTAGGGGGAGAGAGAGAGAGAGAAAAAGGGGTAGCAGGGGAGAGAGAGAGAGAGAAGAGAGAAAGGGGTAGGAGGGAGAGAGAGAGAGAGAAAGGGGTAGGAGGGGGAGAGAGTGTGAGAGAGAGAAAGGGGTAGGAGGGGGAGAGAGAGAGAGAAAGGGGTAGGAGGGGGAGAGAGAGAGAGAGAGAGAGAGAGAGAGAGAGAGAGAGAGAGAGAGAGAGAGAGAGAGAAAAGGGGTAGGAGGGGAGAGAGAGAGAGAGAGAGAGAGAGAAAGGGGTAGGAGGGGGAGAGAAAGAGGGAGAAGCAGAGTAGGTGATAATGGATGATGTCGCTACGGCAACCCTAGTTCTACAGAAGAACACACACACACACACACTCACAAAAACAAACACACAAACACACACACACACACACACACACACACACATACACTTCTAAATAACTAGAGACAGATTCAAACATTTGAGTGCTTTTTTATTAATAGATTAACTTGTATTGTTTACAAATCTAATCGATCAGCAATAATCAACCAACATCAATTGTATAGACGACCCCTGGCTTCATATCCATTCTATCCCATCCTATTTTATTCATCTAGCTGGTCCTACTGTTCATGTCTAGATCCTCTTCTAGACCCACACTGGAAACTACACCCTGCAGGTACTGTACACCCTGTGTGTGTGTATTTATGTGTGTGTGTGTATTTATGTGTGTGTGTGTGTTTGTGTATGTATTTATGTCTGTGTGTGTCTTGAAAACCACATGAATTTCACTTGTGAAGTGTTCCAAAAACACTTTTTTATGTAAGGGAAGTGTGTATGATGACAGATATATGCAACATGTACTGTCTAATTCCAGGAAATTACATATGATACGCTAGCGATGATGTCATGATGCAGCCCCAGAGACCGCCCAATCATTAAGCCGTTAACATAAAGGGGGCTGTATGCAATAGACACACAATGCCCCCTCCCCCTTCCCAACCCCACCCTGCGGGAAGAGAATAGTTTGATCTTGGGGTTAGGACCCTGATGGGAGTTCTGAACTCTAAACGCACCAGCACAGCCCTGGCTTAGACGGAACACAAAATGTCCACCGTTGAATTTCAAATAATCAGTTGAGAGAGAGAGAGAGAGAGAGAGAGAGAGACAGACAGACAGACAGACGGACGGACGGACGGACGGACGGACGGACGGACGGACAGACAGAGGGGGAGAGGGGGAGAGGGGGAGAGGGGGAGAGAGAGGGGGAGAGAGAGGGGGAGAGAGAGGGGGAGAGGGAGAGGGGAGGGAGAGGGAGAGAGAGAGAGAGAGAGAGAGAGAGAGGGAGAGGGAGAGGGAGAGGGAGAGAGGCTAACTTTTGAAGCACATCTAAACTAACCCAACACTCAACCCAATGCACACACACACAGACACACAGAGAGAGAGAGAGAGAGTAGATGAAGATAAACAGGGGGGGTTAAAATAGTGATGGAGGTGGAAGGAGTGTTTGAGGAAAGGACAAGAAGAGAGACAGAGGGAGCAGAAGAGAACCATAGAGATCCTGTTAAATTACTAGAGGGGCTTTGACACAAACCCTGAAAGTTCCAGAATGTTATGATGATTGCAGCTATTTTGGTCAGGGAGAGATCCAAACCAGACTAAATGGAATGAATGGCAGTAGAGGCATAAGTGATTCATTTCCTGATTTTACTTATGCAGAAAAATGTAAGTATGTGATATCAGTGATTGTGTAATATAATTATTGTCAACCTAAAATATTCTCATATAATAAAAAATAGTGTTCATACAAATGTTCTGTATAAATAGCCTCTAAAATATATGTAAACAGACCATAAATGTCTCAGACATTTTTCTTGGAAAGCTGTGAGTTATATTATGATACAGTATCAGTTGCATTGACAACTTGTCTGATTCCTATCATCAGCTGGTTTCAGCCAGAGTACGGCTGTGACTGCATTGTTTGAATGGGATGTTGGCATATTGGCAGTTAATTTGACACATTTATGGAATCATTTCTTTAAAACTGTCTGGCTAGCTATAATAGTGCAGATAAATTCTTCAAATTCATTGTTTTACACAATATCTTATCACAGTACAGGCTGACCATGGTTGACCAACTCCCTGACCAAAATGGCTGACCTTTTATACTATCAAAAGAATGTTCCTGTCCATTGTAGTATTCAAATTCCTAATTCTATGGAGGGAGCATAGTAGTTTGACCTCTGACCTTTTCCTCCTCGTGCTGCTGTTGTCTCCTCTCCTCCACTGATGCCCTCCTCTCCTCCTCCCTTCTTTTCTGCTCTTCCATCTTCCTCCCTCGTTCGTCTGCACAGCGCTCCAGCTGCTGCCGTACACGTTGCTCTTTATCACGCAAAAACTCCTCTAGGTACACACACACTTAGGGGTTAGGTTTAGGGTTAGGGGTTAGGTTTAGACTTAGGGGTTAGGTTTAGGGTTAGGGATTAGGTTTAGGGTTAGGGGTTAGATTTAGGGTTAGGGGTTAGGTTAAGGGTTAGAATTAGACTTAGGGGTTAGGTTTAGGGTTAGGGGTTAGGTTTAGACTTAGGGGTTAGGTTTAGGGTTAGGGGTTAGGTTTAGGGTTAGAATTAGACTTAGGGGTTAGGTTTAGACTTAGGGGTTAGGTTTAGACTTAGGGGTTAGGTTTAGACTTAGGGGTTAGGTTTAGACTTAGGGGTTAGGTTTAGGGTTAGAATTAGACTTAGGGGTTAGGTTTAGACTTAGGGGTTAGGTTTAGACTTAGGGGTTAGGTTTAGACTTAGGGGTTAGGTTTAGGGTTAGAATTAGACTTAGGGGTTAGGTTTAGACTTAGGGGTTAGGTTTAGACTTAGGGGTTAGGTTTAGACTTAGGGGTTAGGTTTAGACTTAGGGGTTAGGTTTAGGGTTAGAATTAGACTTAGGGGTTAGGTTTAGACTTAGGGGTTAGGTTTAGACTTAGGGGTTAGGTTTAGGGTTAGGTTTAGGGTTAGGGTTAGGGGTTAGGTTTAGACTTAGGGGTTAGGTTTAGGGTTAGGGGTTAGGTTTAGACTTAGGGGTTAGGTTTAGGGTTAGGGGTTAGGTTTAGACTTAGGGGTTAGGTTTAGGGTTAGAATTAGACTTGGGGGTTAGGTTTAGGGTTAGAATTAGACTTAGGGGTTAGATTTAGGGTTAGGGGTTAGGTTTAGACTTAGGGGTTAGGGTTAGAATTAGACTTAGGGGTTAGGTTTAGACTTAGGGGTTAGGTTTAGACTTAGGGGTTAGGTTTAGGGTTAGAATTAGACTTAGGGGTTAGGTTTAGACTTAGGGGTTAGGTTTAGGGTTAGGGGTTAGGTTTAGATTTAGGGGTTAGGTTTAGGGTTAGGGGTTAGGTTTAGACTTAGGGGTTAGGTTTAGACTTAGGGGTTAGGTTTAGAATTAGACTTGGGGGTTAGGTTTAGGGTTAGAATTAGACTTAGGGGTTAGGTTTAGGGTTAGGGGTTAGGTTTAGACTTAGGGGTTAGGTTTAGGGTTAGGGGTTAGGTTTAGGGTTAGGGGTTAGGTTTAGGGTTAGGGGTTAGGTTTAGACTTAGGGGTTAGGTTTAGAGTTAGGGGTTAGGTTTAGACTTAGGGGTTAGGTTTAGGGTTAGGGGTTAGGTTTAGGGTTAGGGGTTAGGTTTAGACTTAGGGGTTAGGTTTAGGGTTAGGGGTTAGGTTTAGACTTAGGGGTTAGGTTTAGGGTTAGAATTAGACTTAGGGGTTAGGTTTAGACTTAGGGGTTAGGTTTAGGGTTAGGGGTTAGGTTTAGACTTAGGGGTTAGGTTTAGACTTAGGGGTTAGGTTTAGGGTTAGAATTAGACTTCGGGGTTAGGTTTAGACTTAGGGGTTAGGTTTAGACTTAGGGGTTAGGTTTAGGGTTAGGGGTTAGGTTTAGGGTTAGGGGTTAGGTTTAGACTTAGGGGTTAGGTTTAGGGTTAGGGGTTAGGTTTAGACTTAGGGGTTAGGTTTAGGGTTAGGGGTTAGGTTTAGGGTTAGGGGTTAGGTTTAGACTTAGGGGTTAGGTTTAGGGTTAGAATTAGACTTAGGGGTTAGGTTTAGACTTAGGGGTTAGGTTTAGACTTAGGGGTTAGGTTTAGACTTAGGGGTTAGGTTTAGACTTAGGGGTTAAGTTTAGGGTTAGAATTAGACTTAGGGGTTAGGTTTAGACTTAGGGGTTAGGTTTAGGGTTAGGTTTAGGGTTAGGGGTTAGGTTTAGACTTAGGGATTAGGTTTAGGGTTAGGGGTTAGGTTTAGGGTTAGGGTTAGGTTTAGACTTAGGGGTTAGGTTTAGGGTTAGGGGTTAGGTTTAGACTTAGGGGTTAGGTTTAGGGTTAGGGGTTAGGTTTAGACTTAGGGGTTAGGTTTAGAATTAGACTTGGGGGTTAGGTTTAGGGTTAGAATTAGACTTAGGGGTTAGGTTTAGGGTTAGGGGTTAGGTTTAGACTTAGGGGTTAGGTTTAGACTTAGGGGTTAGGTTTAGACTTAGGGGTTAGGGTTAGAATTAGACTTAGGGGTTAGGTTTAGACTTAGGGGTTAGGTTTAGACTTAGGGGTTAGGTTTAGGGTTAGGGGTTAGGTTTAGACTTAGGGGTTAGGTTTAGGGTTAGGGGTTTGGTTTAGACTTAGGGGTTAGGTTTAGACTTAGGGGTTAGGTTTAGACTTAGGGGTTAGGTTTAGGGTTAGGTTTAGGATTAGGGTTAGGGGTTAGGTTTAGACTTAGGGGTTAGGTTTAGGGTTAGGGGTTAGGTTTAGACTTAGGGGTTAGGTTTAGGGTTAGAATTAGACTTGGGGGTTAGGTTTAGGGTTAGAATTAGACTTAGGGGTTAGATTTAGGGTTAGGGGTTAGGTTTAGACTTAGGGGTTAGGTTTAGACTTAGGGGTTAGGTTTAGACTTAGGGGTTAGGGTTAGAATTAGACTTAGGGGTTAGGTTTAGACTTAGGGGTTAGGTTTAGACTTAGGGGTTAGGTTTAGGGTTAGAATTAGACTTAGGGGTTAGGTTTAGACTTAGGGGTTAGGTTTAGGGTTAGGGGTTAGGTTTAGATTTAGGGGTTAGGTTTAGGGTTAGGGGTTAGGTTTAGACTTAGGGGTTAGGTTTAGACTTAGGGGTTAGGTTTAGACTTAGGGGTTAGGTTTAGGGTTAGAATTAGACTTAGGGGTTAGGTTTAGACTTAGGGGTTAGGTTTAGACTTAGGGGTTAGGTTTAGGGTTAGGGGTTAGGTTTAGGGTTAGGGGTTAGGTTTAGACTTAGGGGTTAGGTTTAGGGTTAGGGGTTAGGTTTAGACTTAGGGGTTAGGTTTAGGGTTAGGGGTTAGGTTTAGACTTAGGGGTTAGGTTTAGGGTTAGGGGTTAGGTTTAGACTTAGGGGTTAGGTTTAGGGTTAGAATTAGACTTAGGGGTTAGGTTTAGACTTAGGGGTTAGGTTTAGACTTAGGGGTTAGGTTTAGACTTAGGGGTTAGGTTTAGACTTAGGGGTTAAGTTTAGGGTTAGAATTAGACTTAGGGGTTAGGTTTAGACTTAGGGGTTAGGTTTAGACTTAGGGGTTAGGTTTAGGGTTAGGTTTAGGGTTAGGGGTTAGGTTTAGACTTAGGGATTAGGTTTAGAGTTAGGGGTTAGGTTTAGACTTAGGGGTTAGGTTTAGGGTTAGGGGTTAGGTTTAGGGTTAGGGGTT
>NC_056457.1:25063728-25088728 GCF_018296145.1 Oncorhynchus tshawytscha | reverse complement strand
TAGGTTTAGGTTTACAATTAGACTTAGGGGTTAGGTTTAGAATTAGACTTAGGGGTTAGGTTTAGGTTTACAATTAGATTTAGGGATAAGGTTTAGAATTAGACTTAGGGGTTAGGTTTACAATTAGACTTAGGGGTTAGGTTTAGAATTAGAATTAGACTTATGGTTTAGGTTTAGACTTAGGGGTTAGGTTTAGGGCAGTGGCATGTATTCATGCTTGCCAAGGGAAGCCGGGCTTCCTCAAAAAATTTACCAGGAAAAAATGCAACTTCTTTATTCCCTCTATGTTTCAGCAAGAGGCTGAAACTCACAGGAGAAAGCATCCAAGCGAGCGAAACAGTGTAGGCCATTTATCTGATGCTGTCTGGTCCAAACCACTATGACATTGTTGCCGCCGGTAACATTGAATGCAAGGGAAGCCAGCGAGCATTTGGCCTCAACAAAAAAAGTCTAAAATAATAGCCAATCAGCTTTGAGCTAAACTAAGCGAGCTCAACTGTGAATGGTCCTGGCGCACCAAAACAAAAGTGTCAAGGGAAGCCAGCTTGGATTCTGGCATCACACATATCAAATCGTATTGAGAGCATACGTTATTGACAGAAACAACTTGAATTGTTGCATATCCTTGTGTTGTTGTTCCCCGGGGGCTAGTTAGTTGTTTTTGGTATATTTGAGTTGTCACTGTATTAGACTAAGCAGAGGTGATTTGATGATGTTGAAATGATGCTGGAATAGTGGAGGCAGCTCCTGTAACTCTCTGTGGTTCTAAATCAATAGTTGTTCAGTGGCCCGAAAATGTCTTGGCTTCCCAGTGATTGTGATCTTATCCACGCACCACTGGTTTAGGGTTAGAATTAGGGTTAGGGTTAGGAGTTAGGGTTAGGAGTTAGGGAAAATAGGATTTTGAATGGGAATCAATTGTTCGGTCCTAACAAGGATAGTAAAACAAACATGGGGTGTTTGCAACAACAGATGACAGAGCCATCCAGTCAGTTCAGTTTGGAAGCAGTGATTCATACCATGACTCTTCTCTCTCTCCTCTCTCCTCCCTCTCACGAGCTGCACTTTGTCCATCCGCGGTGACCCTTACACTCACGAAGAAGAGAGAAGAGAGAAGAGAGACAGTCAGTGAGCATATAGAGGGGCAATTACGAACAGAAGGGAAACTCACAGAACATCACGTGTTTCATACTGCTAGAAAAACATTGGAGAGGTTGAAGTGCACCGCTGGTTGTATCAGTACTAAGACGCATTCAATTAACAACAAACTGGATCCACAGTAGATATTCAGCCCTTCTTGGAGAAAGCTACTCAAACCCGGATTAAGCACATACATGCTTTTTAGTCCAGGAGTAAACTTAATCTGGTTCATGAATCTAGCCCATACAGATACAATGGAAGGTCATTAAAATACGTAAAACCGCCGGGCTGTTGTGATTGGACGACAGACGAGAAGGGGACACATGCCCATTGGTGAGTGGTCTTGTCCCAGTGATGATGGGCGATGTCATGACTGCTGATTGGAGGGTAGAGTCAGTCACACACAGCTGCCAGAACTGAACATTAAACTTTAGCACAGTGGGCTCACACAGTCAATCTTGACACACGCAGGTTCGATTCCACAGAATTCTATTTCAATGTTTGATTTCCGGTCGGCCAGACACTATATCCCCGGCCTAGATGACACCTGACCCAGTCTGTATGTGAGGGGGAGAGATATATAATCATCCAGGTGACCTGGAGGTCATCCCTCCATTTAGCTAGAGGACAGTGGGTATTGTGTGGTTTATGGCTGTCTGTCTGGCAGACTGTCAATAGACAGAAACAGCACTACAACGAGGTGCAGCAGGATCATGTCTATGCTCAAACACACATGTTTGTTTTACTATCCTTGTGGGATAATTGATTCCCATTTAAAATCCTATTTTCCTTAACCCCTAACCCAAAACTCTAACCGCTAACCCAAAACTCTAACCCCTAGCCCTAACCCAAAACTCTAACCCCTAGCCATAACCCAAAACTCTAACCCCTAGCCATAACCCAAAACTCTAACCCCTAGCCCTAACCCAAAACTCTAACCCCTAGCCATAACCCAAAACTCTAACCCCTAGCCCTAACCCAAAACTCTAACCCCTAGCCCTAATCCAAAACTCTAACCCCTAGCCCTAACCCAAAACTCTAACCCCTAGCCATAACCCAAAACTCTAACCCCTAGCCCTAACCCAAAACTCTAACCCCTAGCCATAACCCTAACCCAAAACTCTAACCCCTAGCCATAACCATAACCCAAAATCCTAACCCAAAACTCTAACCGCTAACCCAAAACTCTAACCCCTAGCCCTAACCCAAAACTCTAACCGCTAACCCAAAACTCTAACCCCTAGCCCTAACCCAAAACTCTAACCCCTAGCCCTAACCCAAAACTCTAACCCCTAGCCATAACCCAAAACTCTAACCCCTAGCCCTAACCCAAAACTCTAACCCCTAGCCATAACCCAAAACTCTAACCCCTAGCCCTAACCCAAAACTCTAACCCAAAACTCTAACCCCTAGCCATAACCCTAACCCAAAACTCTAACCCCTAGCCATAACCATAACCCAAAATCCTAACCCAAAACTCTAACCCCTAACCCAAAACTCTAACCCCAAACTCTAACCCCTAGCCATAACCCAAAACTCTACCCCTAACCATAACCCAAAACCCTAACCCCAAGCCCTAACCCAAAACTCTAACCCCTAACCATAACCCAAAACCCTAACCCAAAACTCTAACCCCTAACCATAACCCAAAACCCTAACCTAAAACTCCAACCCCTAACCTAAAACTCTAACCCCTAGCCATAACACAAAACCCTAACCCAAAACTCTAACCCCTAACCCTAACCCAAAAATCGAATCCCTATCCAAAACTCTTAACCCTAATCCTAACCCCTAACCCGAAACTCTTAACCCCTAATCCTAACCACAGCTTCTACCCCCAAGACATAAGACTGAACAACTAATCAAATGACCACCGGACTATTTAAATGGGGGTTGCAACTCAATATTAGGAAGGTGTTCTTAATGTTTTGTATTCTCAGTGTATCTACACGCTATATGCACACAGCAAGAAGCAGGTGTTCTTTACTGTCATGAGATATGTACATTTATGTAAATATATGCAGTCAGATCTGCCCCATGGGTATAAACACAGCGTATGTTAAATAAGATCTGCTAAAACAGATCTGCTTAAACAAATCTGCTAACACTCACTGAGTCAGGTGAGTTATAGTAACATTCCCTATAATACAAACATGCCCGTTCATTTCATTTAATCGAAAGAACAATTGAATAGAGCAAAAAACACAATCCCCTAACAATATCCTTATGCCAAGCCTAGTACCATCATCCAATCAAAACAGCCGCCAGTAAATCCTGAGCACATCATCATCATCTCACCTGTCACCTGGTGCCCAGCGCCTGGTTTGACTGTGGTCATCTCTGTTCCCACCACTACTGTACCTGTGTGTCTGACTCCTGATTCAACAGCAGCAACAAATCAAACCAGCCTGAACACGACTGCGGCAGAACCGAGATAGAAATACCAGAGAAACAGAGAGAGAGAGAGAAACAGAGAGAGAAACAGAGAGAGAGAGAAACAGAGAGAGAGAAACAGAGAGAGAGAAACAGAGAGAGCGAGAGAGAGAAACAGAGAGAGAGAAACAGAGAGAGAGAGAGAAACAGAGAGAGAGAGAAATAGAGAGAAAGAGAGCGAGAGCGAGAGAGAGAGAAACAGAGAGAGAAAGAGAGCGAGAGCGAGAGAGAGAGAAACAGAGAGAGAAAGAGAGCGAGAGCGAGAGAGAAACAGAGAAACAGAGCGAGAGAAACAGAGAGAGAGAGAAACAGAGAGAGAGAGAAACAGAGAGAGAGAAAGAGAGCGAGAGCGAGAGAGAAACAGAGAAACAGAGCGAGAGAAGCAGAGAGAGAGAGAAACAGAGAGAGAGAGAAAGAGAGCGAGAGCCAGAGAGAGAGAGAAACAGAGAGAGAAAGAGAGCGAGAGCGAAACAGAGAGAGAAAGAGAGCGAGAGCGAGAGAGAAACAGAGAAACAGAGCGAGAGAAACAGAGAAACAGAGCGAGAGAAACAGAGAGAGAGAGAAACAGAGAGAGAGAGAAACAGAGAGAGAGAGAAACAGAGAGAGAGAAAGAGAGAGAGAGAAAGAGAGCGAGAAAGAGAGAGAGAAACAGAGAGAGAGAAACAGAGAGAGAGAGAAAGAGAGCGAGAGCGAGAGAGAAACAGAGAAACAGAGCGAGAGAAGCAGAGAGAGAGAGAAAGAGAGCGAGAGCCAGAGAGAGAGAGAAACAGAGAGAAACAGAGAGAGAGAGAAACAGAGAGAAACAGAGAGAGAGAAAGAGAGCGAGAGAGAAACAGAGAAACAGAGAGAGAGAGAAACAGAGAAACAGAGAGAGAGAGAGAGAAACAGAGAGAGAGAGAAACAGAGAAACAGAGCGAGAGAAGCAGAGAGAGAGAGAAAGAGAGCGAGAGCCAGAGAGAGAGAGAAACAGAGAGAAACAGAGAGAGAGAGAAACAGAGAGAAACAGAGAGAGAGAAAGAGAGCGAGAGAGAAACAGAGAAACAGAGAGAGAGAGAGAGAAACAGAGAGAGAGAGAAACAGACAGAGAGAGAAACAGAGAGAGAGAAAGAGAGCGAGAGAGAGAGAAACAGAGAGAGAGAAACAGAGAGAGAAAGAGAGCGAGAGCGAGAGAGAAACAGAGAAACAGAGCGAGAGAAACAGAGAAACAGAGCGAGAGAAACAGAGAGAGAGAGAAACAGAGAGAGAGAGAAACAGAGAGAGAGAGAAACAGAGAGAGAGAAAGAGAGAGAGAGAAACAGAGAGAGAGAAAGAGAGAGAGAAACAGAGAGAGAAACAGAGAGAGAGAAACAGAGAGAGAAAGAGAGCGAGAGCGAGAGAGAAACAGAGAGAGAAACAGAGAGAGAAAGAGAGCGAGAGAGAAACAGAGAGAGAAACAGAGAGAGAGCGAGAGCGAGAGAGAAACAGAGAGAGAAACAGAGAGAGAAAGAGAGCGAGAGCGAGAGAGAAACAGAGAGAGAAAGAGAGCGAGAGCGAGAGAGAAACAGAGAAACAGAGCGAGAGAAGCAGAGAGAGAGAGAAAGAGAGCGAGAGCCAGAGAGAGAGAGAAACAGAGAGAAACAGAGAGAGAGAGAAACAGAGAGAAACAGAGAGAGAGAAAGAGAGCGAGAGAGAAACAGAGAAACAGAGAGAGAGAGAAACAGAGAAACAGAGAGAGAGAGAGAGAAACAGAGAGAGAGAGAAACAGACAGAGAGAGAAACAGAGAGAGAGAAAGAGAGCGAGAGAGAGAGAAACAGAGAGAGAGAAACAGAGAGAGAAAGAGAGCGAGAGCGAGAGAGAAACAGAGAAACAGAGCGAGAGAAGCAGAGAGAGAGAGAAACAGAGAAACAGAGCGAGAGAAGCAGAGAGAGAGAGAAACAGAGAGAGAGAGAAAGAGAGCGAGAGCGAGAGAGAGAGAGAAACAGAGAGAGAAACAGAGAGAGAAACAGAGAGAGAAACAGAGAGAGAGAAAGAGAGTGAGAGAGAGAGAGAAAGAGAGAGAAACAGAGAGAGAAACAGAGAGAGAGAAAGAGAGTGAGAGAGAGAGAGAAAGAGAGAGAAACAGAGAGAGAGAGAGAAACAGAGAGAGAGAAACAGAGAGAAAGAGAGCGAGAGCGAGAGAGAAACAGAGAAACCGGAGAGAAAGCGACAGGGGAAATTAATGCGTTCGAGTGTCTTCGACGATAATCAAAGTCAATCCATCTGATACATTTGGCCATTTAAAAGAAAAAAGTGTTATTTCTAATGAGAGTTTAATCCATATCTGTATGGTTTAAGTCACATACCAACATTTACGTGCCAGAGGGCTGTAAATTACGTCATTATTTACATCAAATAGAGTCCACACACGTCGGTTCAGTGGTCTGTCTCTCTCTCACGTCACACGCAGAACCCGATTGGATAATTCATAGACTAAAAATAGAGCAGAGGGAACAGTGAATAACAGCAACCAATAGTCAGAGAATCAGCAGCGGGGTCTATGATAAAGATGTCAGGGGAAACTACTCCCATAATGGACAGCATAAAAGGTTTGAAGCCCACTGAGAAGATAGAAGCTTGACGGCACACAAGCTTTCCCAGAGTAGGGCTAGAGGCACCTAGGGGCCACATGCATGGTTATACCTGGAACAGCTGTTGCTGCAGTTTGGCTCCATGAAAATATTTATGGAGCCGTTTGATGGTTGCCAAAACGTGCTCAAAATGAAACATGTTTTTATACTTGACCATTGATTTGTAATTCCATTACACAGGCTGGCTGGTACAGTCCTCCATGTAGTTGTTTAGTCATGATGCGGCCCACAGAATGGAATGACAAGAAAGCACTATAATTCCTGAAGCCAATTTCTGGGGTGGGATTCATTCAAATGCAATTTACAGCATCTTTCAGATCTCTGTTTCATGCAGAAATCCATTTATCCCATCTTTTCTCCATTGGTTCTCTCTCCGAGCCATTGTAACTGTGTTGCTTCCGTCCCTCTCCTCACCCCTACCTGGGCTCCAACTAGGGACCCTTTGCACACATAAACAACTGCTTCCCTTGAAGCATCGTTACCCATCACTCCAAAAAGCCACGGCCCTTGCTGAGCAACGGAAACAACTACTTCAAGGTCTCAGAGCGAGTGACGTCACCTATTGAAACGCTATTAGCGCGCACCCCACTAGCTAGCCATTTCACACCGGTTACACTCACTCCTGTTTTGACCTCCTTTTCTGCAGCAACCAGTGATCGGGGTCACGGCACCAATGTAACAGTGTTGCTTCCGTCCCTCTCCTCGCCCGTACCTGGGCTCAAACCAGGGATCCTCTGCACATTAACTGCCTCCCACGAAGCTTCGTTACCTATCGCGCCACAAAAGCCGCAGCCCTTGCAGAGCAAGGGAAACAACTACTTCAAGGTCTCAGAGCAAGTAACATCACCGACTGAAATGCTGTTAGCGCACACCTCGCTAACTAGCTAACCATTTCATAGCAGTTACACCATGGCAGGACAGAGAACATCTCTCATCCCTCTCTCCCTTTTCACCCAGCTCCAAATACCTCCCTTGTGAGCGTTTATAGGCACATTATTTAGGCTAATGAAAACGCACACATTGTAATAAGGTTGACTACTGTGAGCGTTTATAGGCACATTATTTAGGCTAATGAAAACGCACACATTGTAATAAGGTTGACTACTGTGAGCGTTTATAGGCACATTATTTAGGCTAATGAAAACACACACATTGTAATAAGGTTGACTACTGTGAGCGTTTATAGGCACATTATTTAGGCTAATGAAAACCCACACATTGTAATAAGGTTGACTACTGTGAGCGTTTATAGGCACATTATTTAGGCTAATGAAAACACACACATTGTAATAAGGTTGACTACTGTGAGCGTTTATAGGCACATTATTTAGGCTAATGAAAACCCACACATTGTAATAAGGTTGACTACTGTGAGCGTTTATAGGCACATTATTTAGGCTAATGAAAACACACACATTGTAATAAGGTTGACTACTGTGAGCGTTTATAGGCACATTATTTAGGCTAATGAAAACACACACATTTTAATAAGGTTGACTACTGTGAGCGTTTATAGGCACATTATTTAGGCTAATGAAAACACACACATTTTAATAAGGTTGACTACTGTGAGCGTTTACAGAGAATGTGCTGCACCAGAGCTTCGTTGTACATGGCACGTGCAGTGATCTGATAACACTGGGCCTCGTGGGAGTGTATTATGCAGAACCGCGGTGCCAAATAACAGTTCACACATGCGCGTGTCAGATACTGTATGTTCTAAAGGAACTAACCGTTACGTTGCCCTGGACATAGAAACAAGACGTCTGCCCTGCTTATAAAGGGTCTGTCTGTTCAGGCTACATTTCAGAAGCAGTGATGATATGAGACAATAAAATTACAGGTCACCAGCCCAGTACAGCTCCACTCAGTTTGGTCAGTAATGTGTAAAGGGTATGTCCCTCTCCTGTTCTTTCCTGCTGTGTCATCCTCCGACATTCATTTACACACAAACATCACAAATATAAAGACCAATAACATTCGATGCAGAAAAAATATTAGTATATATAGCTTTGTATTACAAAAAAAGTCTTCAACATAACCATATTAATGCTCACCACCAACAACCCTGTGGATGGGGTTGAGCTGTAGGTCAGTGGCACCACCTAGTGGTTGATACATACAAGCACAGGCTACAGTCTTTCTCAGAGAAGAAAGGAGCGGCGTAAAATGTAATGTCAAAAAGTCCATGGAATAAAGTTCTTTATTGGAAATCCCTATAAATCAGCCTTATTACATCATAGTAGCTCAGGCGCTGTCTATGGTGTTAAAGACACAGTTCAGTGATATTTAGCTAGCCTGGTCCCATTGTGTATGAGCTGCAGCCAACTCCTCTGTAGATGCTAAGCAGCACATGACATCTTTGGCATGACAGTGAAGAAACAGAGGAATTGACTCCAGCAGCAGCAGACTGGACCACCAGGGTAGTTAGGAGGTAGCCATTACTTCTGACAGAACTCAGCGGTCTCTAAACCGCAGCTGGGGGTCACAAAGCAGGAACAAGTAGAAAAAGCCAATTAACATTCCTAAATATTCTGAAATAACATGAAATGGACATTGGTATAATTGACAAATATCCAATTTTGTAGATTATTTTAGGAAATAAATCAAAAGTAGTAGCTATATCTGAATGTTTCTCAAAGGTGGGCCTAACTTCCTTGAACGTGGTGATGCTTTGTGACACACCCCTCCGGGAGTTGATCAAAACATAAAACCAACAGACAAAATACACATGGGGAAACAAAAGAAAAGTAGACTGTTGAAAAACAGAGGCATCTTCAGGAGGAATCAGTTTTACATAATCAATAAACATATTTAATCCTAATATAAAGAGCGTTGCTAACTATCAACTATGATACAGAACGCAGGACAAAACATAAAATGGTTCATATTTTTATTGCAAATCTAGATTCTATACTTGTAAGTAAATTCCACTCCGCATGAAATCGATATAAATACATTAAAAAAAAGACACCGCAAGAAATTGCGAGCAGCTGCAGTCATGTTATCAATGAGTTAGTGGGAGGGTTGAAAGCCCTTGAAATATGTTGTGTGGGCGGGGTCGTCAATAGGTAACACAGCCACAAATGTGGGCAGAGGGTACAGTGATTCCAGTAGAGAAGTATCGAAGTCCTGTGCTGATTTTCAGAGCAGATGGTAAAAATTACACCTTCCCCTAGAAGGTCCTTAGATCTGGAGAATAATGACAGAGGAAAGAAAGTGGGGGCGAGAGGTGGGTAGAGAGTGGGCAGGGAGGGGAAAGAGATACAGATAGAGGGTCACCAGATGGTTAATCCTGTCATTGCAGCAGTTCCAACCTACAGAAAGCAATACAAGATGCTGATTGAGCACTTACATCATCAATGTCCTCATCATCATCTCCGATGTCGTCAAACTGGATGTCTTCATCGTCCCCGGGACCGAAAGTATCCGTCTCATTGATCTTGGCTGAGAGGGGAGGAGACAGGAAGAGGAGGAGTCAGAGACAACAAGGATGTGCAAACAAAACAACCCATGAATTTAACATCTACAAAACCAATCGTAGTCAGTCATCATGGGCTGTCAATAATTTCTAGCTTTCTTTCCTCATCTCTTCTCCTACATGACCACTATTTCAATCCCATTAGCTGTTACCGTAGCGACTACTCACCGTGCTCCGGCAGTTCTCCGTAGGCCTTCAGACTCCTGGCCTCGTCTGCATTGTACTTCAGGATCACATCAGCTTTGTTGTCCTATAGCAGGAGAAAAAAAAACTCAACTCAAAGATGCTTTTATGATACAGTGACAATATATGATATAGTGACAATAGGGCTGAGCGATATGGCCTAAAAATCATCTTTATTTTTTCCCAAACTTATGGGCGATTTCTGATTTATATATCGTTTTTTTAACATGTTCTCTGAATAAGCGTTGTTGTACAATTAACAGGTCAATAAACTGCATTCAAAACAGTCAGCAATAATCTAATGAATTCAGGGAGTGTGTAAGTATACCTAGGCTAAATATAGGCCTTCCACAACCATAAGACCAACTACTAATGTAATTATTTAATACAAATAGCTCTTTTTTTGCAATAATCACTGATCTGGCTTTCAACTCAGTCAATGAAAATACCCTTTTGTTACAAATTGAACCAGAACATCCCCACTAATAAGAGGTCCAACCTCTTGTAGCAGACACAATAGAACATTGACACATCACAGGGGGCTGCTGAGGGGAGGAAGGCTCACAATAATGGCTGGGATGGAATGCCATCAAACCCCTGGAAACCATGTGTTTGATGCCATTACACCATTTCTGCTCCAGCCATTACCACGAGCACCTTCTCCCCAGTGAAGGCCCCACCAACCTCCTGTGTAACACAGGTCTAATAAACAATCTCTCAAGCACAAGCCCACATGCTACTGACTAGTCAGATAATCTTTATATTTCAAGTCTAGACAACTTGGATCTATTTGCGAGCTAACAAGGTAGAACAGTTGAACTCCTATGAACACACCCTCCTGTCTGCCTCCAACAGCATGCTAGCCCGTCCACTTTGTTCAGATGTTGAAATCAAGTAGCCTACTTGGATAAGACGCTCATTTCTCAGAATGAGTTGCCAATTACTGATACAAATGTGTATTTTTATTCTCATTGCACATTTATAAAACAACTACCGTAATTTCCGGACTATAAGCCGCTACTTTATTCCCACACTTTGAACCTCGCGGTTTATACAATGACGCGGCTAATTTATGGATTTTTCCCGCTTTCACAAGATTCATGCCGCCAAAAAACTGAGCACCGTCACATGTGACGTAAATCGAGCGCGCTCAAACGTCCCATCATTCTGATTACGGTAGTCATTTTGTCACCCTCATCATGGCAAAGACACGGAGAAATGCATATGATGCAGCTTTCAAGTTGAAGGCATCGATCTGGCTGTTGGAAAAGGAAATAGAGCTGCTGCATGGGAGCTTGGCCTTAATGAGTCGATGATAAGACGTTGGAAACAGCAGCGTGAGGAACTGACTCAGTGCAAAAAGACAACAAAAGCTTTCAGAGGGAAGAAAAGCAGATGGCCCAAAGTATTTGCAGCCACTCGACATCAGTGTAAATCGTGCATTTAAGGTGGCTCTCCTTGTTCAGTGGGAGGCTTGGATGACAAGTGGGGAGAAATCCTTCACTAAAACGGGCTGCATGCAAAGAGCAACTTATGGTCAAGTCTGCCAGTGGGTCCTGACAGCGTGGAGCATTGTCAAAAAATCCACTATCATCAACAGGTTTGGAAAGGCTGGACTGCTGCGTGTTGAAGGGGCAGCATGAGCTCAGCGGGGTATTTGCCTCCGGATGAAAGTGACGAGAGCGACAATGAAAACGATCCAACATCGGATGAAGCAATTCTGAGGCTATTCAACTCCGACACCGAAGGAGATGACTTCAGTGGTTTCAGTGCACAGGAGGAAGATAGTGACCAATGACTTTACTGGTAGGCTACTGTTTAATTGTTGTTACAAGCCGTGTTTCGTTAAAGCCTATTTATTTTTGTTACAAGCCGTGTTTCGTTAAAGCCTATTTATTTTTGTTACAAGCCGTGTTTCGTTTAAAGGCTGTGTAAAGTTCATTTGTTTCAATGTACCGGTAGGCACCTGCGGCTTATAGACATGTGGCTTATGTACAAAAGACATATTTTTTAATAATTCAGTGGGTGCGCTTAATAGTCCAGCAATTACGGTAGATAGGCAGCACAGCCGGTAGAAAAAAATTCTGCTAGTGGCACAGAAAATGAACATTTATTTCCCAGAAACAATGCTCATTGATAGGCTACTTCTGTTTTAGTAGGGTCAACTCTCTGTACGTTTTATGAGTTGAGAGATAAAAAAAAGGTATTGTTAGAAAGGTTTAGTCCTCATCGATGACACTCAAATAATGTCTCAGTGTCTTTCAGTGTCCATAGGACCCAATCTGTTTGGACCAAACCTCAAACGAAAACAGTGAGTTGAAACAACGTTATGTCATAGAGGAAGAAGTGATTTTTCATAAAAGCAAAACTTAATTATTGCGATACAGTTTGTGCTAAAAAACACATTTGAATTAATCAAATTAATTCCATATAAATCGCCCAGCCCTAAGTGACAACCAAATGCACAGTCACCCACAACAACAGCAGCAGTCGTAAACTTGCTGGTCATCTCACCTGGTAATCTCTCAGTCCCACCAGGATGATATCTGACGTGTTAATCCACACCTGAAAGAAAAACAACAGAAGGAGGACATAAATCAGGGACATAAATCAGATGAATGGATAACAATCTGAAGAATTCATTAACACACAACTGCAGCCCATGCTGTGTCGCGGTTGACAGTCCATAGTGGGGAGAAAAGAAGAAAAAAAACACTGAGTCTGCATCATTCAGGGTTGTGTGTCAATATGATGGGCGTGTGTTTCTACCTTTTTCCTGAGTTTTCCTCTGATGTGGCAGAGCCGCTTAACTCCATCAAAACACATGGCTTCCAACCTCCCATTACCCAACATCTTAATCACCTGGGCATATTCTGCAGGAAAGAGAGAAGGACTTAACATACACAACATCACAGGAGTTGGGAACACCTGAGTGTACTCTACAGCACAGGGGAGAGGGTTACATTGCTCCCACGGAGTAGGGCCATGTTGATCATTATGCTTGTATAACTTCACCCTCAATAGAACACACGTCTGCTCTAAAAACAGGGCTGCTGCATTTTTATCTGCATTCCAGAAACTTGGGGAAAAGGGAGCTGTACATTCTAGAACATTGTTAGGAGCAGTTGAGGTATTCCACACTGGGGAGAGACTGGCAGTTCTAATTCTAGAACTGGTGTGCATGCAGGCTTCTGCTCCAGCCAAAGCACTAACACACCAACTAATCATAGTCTTCAACAAAGACTTGATTCAGCCATGTTGCTGTTTGGCTGGAACAAAAGCCTACACCCACACAAGGCCTGGCAGAGACCCCTCCACTCACCCTGCCCGTCCTCTTTGAACACCAGCTCTCTCTTCTCTGACTCGTTCTCATTTTTTCCACGTCGACGATTCTTTCCTCCCTTACCTGGAGAGGACAGAGATAAACAAATTAAGTCATACAGACCACTCACATTTTTGTCATTTAGCAGACACTTTAACTCAGACTGTATTTAACTACTATAGCTATGTAAGGTAAAGGTTTTGAGTTTCCACTATGAAATCATAGTACCACACCCAATAGATACCTAACCTATACTGTATTATTATAGTGTTTCAATGTCAACCCCACATCACCAACTTTTATTCTATCTAACCTTTATTTAACTAGGCAAGGCATTTATGAACAAATTCTTATTTACAATGACGGTCTACTCCGGCCAAACCCCCGACGATGCTGGTTCAATTGTGCCGCCTGGATTCGAACCAAGTACTATAGTGACGCCTCTTGCACTGAGATGCAGTGCCTCAGACTGCTGCACCACTCGGGAGTCCAACTACAGTAGGTACATGATGTGTTACAGCAACATGTGAACATGTTTTACAGGAATAGAGCGCAGATATGCCATATGGCCAACTACAGTCAGTACGTGAAACCTTCAGGCAAATGTAGCTAGCTGACTGTGGACTGAATGGGTTCTACTACAGTTGCTAGTTAGACGACAGGTCATGTGCGCCCTTAACAGTACAATTTAACGTCAGAACGACAATACAGCGAGCTGGCTGCTCTTAATTTACATAGTCTGTACGTACCTAGATTTGTGAAAATATATGCTACGAAGCTGGTGGTTACCGTTAGTCATTATGTTAGCTAGCTATTCAACTGTGTCACGTAGAGACTGAAGTAGTCAGAGACTGTAGGACAAGATCCGGGAATAGACGGCGCTTCTAACACTTTACCTTTATTCTTGGGCATATTCTTTACAGCTCAGATCTTCTCTTCGTCCCGTGGTGATTGGGTGGCGCTTACTGCTATATGAACAATAATGAGAAAGAAAAACGGCCCAATTTCTCCCGGCAGAATTCACGGAAAACCAATTCACCACTTGTGCACCGGTTTACGCATGCGCATGACATGTCATACAAAATGGTAAAGCTTTATTTACACATGTGAAACAGCAATACACCATGCTAGCTAGTTACTGTCTTTCTTTATCATTTAAGTTTCGGAATGCAACAATATTACACATTTAAATCAAACACACCAAACCATTACACAAATCATATATTCATTTGAAAATATCTTTGTAAATGTACTTACTTGGGAAAGGACCACAGACACAGTGTAAACAAGGACCACAGACACAGTGGAAACACATGGAACGTATTGACTAATATGTTAACATTTTCATATGCTGGAACTGGGTAAGTGTTTACAATAATAAAACCTATCGATGAAATGTACATTTTATATGATCCATTCGAATAAAAATAATATAGCCTAGGTTAAATGCTCGTTCAGTAGAAACACTCCACTACAGTAGGTGGCGATAGAGCACATTTTCTGATAATAAAACAGAAGAAGAACAACTTGCTAGCTATTTTAGCAATCCATGATAAATTATAACATTTTGGTAGCTGGAAAATATGATTGTGGTTGAATTTACACATATCCATGGATATTTCTGAATTCGCCACTGTTCGAACTTCATAGCCAGATAGAGAGAAAGTGGAAAGTCAACGTGCGGATATAAATTAGTTACTCTACACTGTAGATAGCTTAGCCACAGTGCTAACTGATAGCAGACAGAAATAACAAAGATACTGGTAGTCCGGGTCAGTGTGTGCAAACGCAGCTGTCACACCTCGGCGACGACACAACATTTGTAGCTAAAACGTACATCAAGTTGTGACTCAGTTTCATTAGAAAATAACTGGCTAAAGAGAAGAGCGCAATGGAAATCCATAAATGCATTGTTAGAGGATGCGCCAATCAATCGGACGCAATTATTCATTACAGTTTACCAGAGGAACCCCGGAGACGCCAACGGTGGCTACAGTTTATCAATGGAAGCAACCCGGGAGAGCAAATTCCAGATGTTTCCCGTTTATGTGGCGACCACTTTCCAGAAGAGTGCTTCACAAAACTTGATCTCGGTTTCACCACGAGGTTAATATTAAATCTTGACGCAATCCCATCGATTTATTCCTCTGATAAAACATCGGCTTATCGGAAACACACGGTGAGTATGATATTCGCGCTATGAGGCTAGCCAACCATTATTATTATTATTATTTGTTCATGTTTTATTAAACTTAATTTAACATTGTGCCAAACTGTTGTTTAGGCTATAGCATCAAAAACAGTAGCCTAGGCTATAGGATCATTAATCAAAGACAATAGACTGAAAAGGTTTTAGTAGAGAAGATGGCGGCGCAATTGCTTCAAACATTTGCCGTCAATTAACTAGTTAATTTCTTTAACTTTTCACTCCATCAACAAAAACATATTTTTAGTTCTTATAGGCGGACCTTGAAAGACTTTATAGCTATCTAAAATTGCCTTCCAGGCCTAGCCTACAGTTTATTAAACCAAGTGTAGCCCTGAACTAGTAGTATCTATCTGTGCACACAGGAAGCTCTGATTCAAACTCCGATTTAGCAGATATGCAAAGTTTATATTGTCAAAATCCGTCCTTTGATCACCAAATAGGCTTTTACGCTGACCAACTAACGAAGCAAAGAACATATTTTGACATAGCTTGCAGAGCTGGTGAATCTGAGCTTTCTGGGTGTTAGAGGTACATGAAGCACAACCTTCAACACTAAAACTTTAACAGAATAATGTTGCTTCTAAATGAAACACTTCATGTTCATCTCTAACAGGTGTACACTGAGAGGGCGAAGGGGACTGGGATGGTGGAAGGCAAAATGGCCGGCATCAAGGAGGAGCCAGTGGACAGGGAGTTGGATTCGCAGGTGAATCGCTGGAACAATTTGTTGGGTTCACTCAGCAAGTCGTTTAGTTCAATCAAAGAGGAAGATGTTGGGGAGGATGAGAGCATTGCAGAGAGCTATGACCAGATTAGAGTGGTGAAAATAGGAGACTCGCACACAGGAGAGAGGAAGGATGATGGAGGAGAGTATGGGATGGAATACTCACACACTCACCCATATGAAGGAGAGGATGGAGGCTATGATGCCATGGTAACAGAGCTTCACAGGAAAGAGAAAATGAATGTGACGGCACGTGAGGGGGAGGTGGAGGGAGTGTTTGTGATAGAAAACTCAAACCCAGAGGAGGAGGAAGAATGTAGAGAATATGTGGCAGGGAAGGAGGTATGGCAGATGGAGGAAGGGGGAGAGAGCAGGATGGTAGAGATGTGGGGGGAAAAGGGGAAACGGAGAAAGCTTCCAGGGCCGCAATGGTGGAGATATGAGCAAGAGAGGAGGAAAACCCAGGAAGACGAATGGAAGATGATTGCAGAGAAGGCGAGGGAGGAAGAGAGGGAGAGACAGAAAGGTCAGACTGTGGAGGGGAAAAAGAGGGTGGCAGGGTTCCGCTGCCCACAGTGCAGCAACACCTTCCAGTACCGAAGCGAGTTACTGGAGCATAAAACCGTCTGCTGCACTAATGCGAAACACGCCTGCCCAGTGCCACTCTGCCCCCAAATCTACCGATGCAAGGCTTCCCTGAGGACTCACATTTGCTTGCACCATGTGAAGGAGGACAACAAGGAGGAAAAGGATTTGGATGCTATCCGGAAAGCCAGAGGAGTCGGGGAGCATCAGAATAAATACCAACCCAGCCATAAGAAATTCTTCTGCCCACTCTGCAATACATACTACAGAAACCAGATAGTCCTCGACAAGCACTCTCGTAGTCACACCAGTCTCCACAAAGTGATGTTGTGCTGCTCCTTCTGCTCTGTGGAGATGCTGAATAAATGCACAATGAAAAAGCACTACAACACGGAACACCCAGGCAGGGTCCCGCGCTGTGAGATGTGTGAAAGAAACTTCTCCTCGATCGACATCTTTCTAGCACATCAGTTTAGACACGTGGCCGTGACTCCTTACTACTGCTATGAGTGTCACATCTACCAGCTCACCCAGAGGGGCCTCACTGTCCACCTGAAAAACCACGCTCTCAGACGTAACCAGAAGCAGCTAGACCAGCAGTCTGGGAAAATCAACAAACCTGACAATACAGGGAATCATAGTACAGCCCCTCTGAAGAAAAGTCCCTCCCCTCTACCAAACAACCATGCACATCTACAAGATAACCACGCCCATCTACAAGAGATCAAAGAAGAATTTATTACCAAATAAATAGAATCTCAATCTAGTTGTTTTTAACCCCTCCCCTTTGTCCCATAACCACGCCCCTCCTCTGACATGAACAACTGACATGGGAACTTTATTAGTGAATATTTCTGTACAGGAGAAACCTGAGACTGGGATCAAATTATCTAACTAAAGAACAGCTACTACTTGGTTGTTACAGTAAATGAATTCTGAAGCTGTTTGATTTATCGATACAGATGGAATGGGAGAAATGACTTTCAAGCTAACTGTCATTTAGAGAGTTTAGGTTTGTAAAGATGGGATTCTTATTGGTTTTCAGATTGTAGCCCACTTGTACAGTATTTGTCACATTCACATTGAAGGCCATGCGTCTTCAACGCGTTGTAAGCCCTTTATAAGCCCCATAATATCCTACATGGTATGTATTTACCTGTCATTCATTATAGAGATTATTCAGTTCAATCTTTTGTATTGTCCTTTTATCAATTTAGATTTAGAGAATTGTCTTACACAACATTAGATGTAAGTAGCTTAACGTAAAATGTGATAGTCACAAATGTAATGAAGTGTTTCTGAGTTAACATTTGGGTTTGTATTTGTTTGTAGAGTATATTATTAGCCCGTACATGATCCTAGTGCCAACTCTAGTACATTTCTATTTATGCCAGATGTATACATTAGGAACTCTCTGGGCCAATGGAAAGAAGAGAGAAATCTCTCTGGGCCAATCGGAAGCCAAGTGAACTTTCTCTGCCCAATAGAGATTAGACCGGAACACCACTGTAGCCCTGTCATCCTGGAGCCTTTTGGTGTCGACTGGTTCCATTACAGAACATCTTTGATGCATTGTTCTCTATGCTGTTGACTGTATGTTGTCTGAATAAAAAGCCTTTCTGTAGTAGTTACTGGTCAGTGAAAAACACAGTTGTATACTGAAGGTATTTTTATTATGTTCAATACAAAGTCCTACTGTGACTCCACTGAGATACAAAACCAGAGAGAGGAGACAGCAGCAGGGGTGGAGGAAGGGACACTATCTCCACTGGATAGGGACAGAGGAAGGAGAGAAAAAATACATCTCATCTACTCTCAAACTGGAAGGGGAAAAAAACATATAGACATCTCAAACACACAAGCTTACAGCTCTGCTACCAGTCAAGCAGAACCTGAAAGACTGTTACAACACATACAGAAGAGCTGAGGGAGAGCGATCGAATAGGTAGGAGTTGTCCACCGATCCAGGATCAGCTCATTAATTCAATACTACTGCTACAAGTCATTGATACTGTAGCTACATATTTTTTCATTCAATTAGACAGACAGTGCTTTAAAGGGATGGGCCAGAAGTCAGCAGGTGCCAGCTGGCCCAGACAGTAACATACTGGATTACCTCCACAACTGTGTCATGCCATTCCAGATGGCAGGTTGAAAGGGTTCAATTCAGCATAAAATATCATGTCCCTTCTATCCACACATTTCTACATCCATGGACCTGTCCCACCCCACCTGTGTGCTTACATGACACAGTTAATGGACTTATAAAATGCATGGTATTTCATCTAGAAACCTGAGCTGCTGTACTGGAACAGTAGTGTCAGGTCAGTGTCGGACACAGACTCCTCATGGCGTCATCCAAGCATGCTGCTTTCAAATGTACCTAAGAACTGGGAAACACAAGGTTCAGAGGAGTCCTGAGGAGCATTTGAAGGCATCAACATATACACAGACTCGCTGTCCAGATAACCACTGCTTAACACTGGTCGAGGATCAGGTTTCCCTTGGTGTCTGTAAATGTTGAGGTGTGGCGTGGACAGGGCAGGCTGTACCCAGACTGGCCCACCAAAGCCATGATTGGACCTCAGTCCAGACTGGCCTCACTCTGGATGTTGTGGCTGACTGGGAGGAGCTTGTCTCTACATAGGGGGCGGGGTCAGTGGAGCTCTACCTGCTCTCACTCTGATGACATCACTAGTTTTGTCCCTGTCTGATGACTCAGTCACAGAAGAGGTTACCACAGATTTTCTAAACCCAGAGATGCAACATCGTTAGACATCTGTGAACGCTTGTGAAACAGACCAATCTGACCAGGGTTTGGGGGTTGTGAAGTCAATGAGAAAAGTAAAACATTCTTCCTCAGTTGTTCATTTTCTCAAAATCTAAATCCACAACATAGAATTGATCCAATTTCTTAAGTAGTTGAGCGTGTTAATACTCCAACCTCGTGAAATTGACTAACGGACACATTTTCCCAAAAAATGATATGGAAGGAGTGCCTTTGATTTGACAGGAGACGACCGTTAGACCCGATGACATGTTTCTACGCATGAGCTTAGCTAGCCAACATCGCCAGAACCTTGCCGAAAAGTGTGGTCTGGGATTTCTATTGGAGAAGCCGTTTTAGCCTATCTTCATATTGTACTGTCTTTGAGGCTACTTAGGTTTATACACAGAGCTACATTATACAGTTCATCATCATTTTAATATGGGTCTTAAATGCATAATGCAGGTATCTCAAATGTTCCCAGAAGTACAGACATCTAAATACAGCACATTCATGTTCCTGACAATTGTCTCTTGAGTCTAGAGGCAACACGAATTGTCCAAAGCAAAGACTGGAGAGACGCTACAATGTGGTCACCATCAGCCCTGGTCCAACAGAGCTATAGGCTGTAGTTCCAGCCCTGGTCCAACAGAGCTATAGGCTGTAGTTCCAGCCCTGGTCCAACAGAGTTATAGGCTGTAGTTCCAGCCCTGGTCCAACAGAGTTATAGGCTGTAGTTCCAACCCTGGTCCAACAGAGCTATAGGCTGTAGTTCCAGCCCTGGTCTCCAGCACCAGGGGTGAAGACCACTGGGTTAGTTAATAACTGAGCAGGGTCAGGGGGGTCCCAGGTGCATCAGAGTTCTGTCCAGGTCATCTGAGCAACCAGGTCTGTCTGTCTGAGCAGAGCTCCAGCAGGGTTATAAGTCTGAGGTGAAATGTCAACGGTCAGAGGGCAGTGGAGGTGAGTTTCTTCACCCCCCTCCGTTGGGCTAGAGTGGAACATCCCACGGGGTCCAGGACAGGTGGAACGTTCCTGTTGAGGGCAGAGTAGGTGGCTGCCATGGCGCTCTGCACAAAACAAAACAAATGAGATAATAAAAAATGTCAACTCACACTTTATAGTGTCATACACACAATAAAATATACTGAGATGTTAAAACAGGACATTTAGAGTGTCTGTTACCTTGACCAGGTGTGGAGCGTCCTGTCTGGTCAGTGTGAACTTGGGCAGGTGGTCTCGGTGTGTGACCCAGGGATGACACAACACCTGGCCGGCTGTCAAACGCTGGTGGGGGTCCACGTGTAACATCTTAGACACCAGCTCCTACAGGTCAGAGGTCAAAAACATATTACAACATTATCATCCATTGAGTATGTGTTTGAATGTTGACAACATTCCCTTGGCTTCGGTGTGAGTGTGTGTGATTGTGTGTGTGTACCTTGGCCTCTGCTGAAACAGAGTTCCAGTATCCTCCGGTCAGAGAGAACTTCCCGCTGCCGATCCGAGCCAGGATCTCCTCTGGTGTGTCCTCTGGACCGTTGGCAAACGGAGTGAACCTGGAGAGAAGAAGAGAGAGGAGGGAGGAGAGATTTTTTTTGTTTTTGAGGGAGAAGAGAGAAGGGTAAACAATTGCAAATACACAAACAGCCATACCAGAAGGTTAGTCCAGGGAAACACACACACACACACAGAGACACACACGCACAGGCACAGGCACACACACACACACACACACACACACACACACACACACACACACACACACACACACACACACACACACACACACACACACACACACACACACAGCCTTACCCTGTGAGCATAGTGTAGAGTAGGACTCCTAGACTCCAAATGTCACAGGCAGCATCATAACCCTGCTTCTTCAACACCTAGACAACACACACCCACATACTGTATGGTCAGTGGATGAGAGGGTACATGTAGAGAATATCAGCGGTTAAGAGAGAAAGAGAGAAGAAAAGACTAGTTTGAAAGAGAATTGTCAGAACGAAGAGGAAAGAGAGAGAGAGAGAGGGTGTGACAGAGAGAGAGGGTGTGACAGAGAGAGAGGGTGTGACAGAGGGAGAGGGTGTGACAGAGAGAGAGGGTGTGACAGAGAGAGAGGGTGTGACAGAGAGAGAGGGTGTGACAGAGGGAGAGGGTGTGACAGAGGGAGAGGGTGTGACAGAGAGAGAGGGTGTGACAGAGAGAGAGGGTGTGACAGAGAGAGAGGGTGTGACAGAGAGAGAGGGTGTGACAGAGAGAGAGGGTGTGACAGAGGGAGAGAGAGACATATATAGAGAGATAGATAGACAGACAGAGAAAGAGACTGTTACATAATATGACATTTCTTTATTATTTGGTATAATGTTTATTGTACATTTTTTATTGTTTATTCCACTTTTGTTTATTATCTATTTCACTTGCTTTTGCAATGTAAACATATGTTTCCCATGCTAATAAAGCCCTTAAATTGAATTGAGAGGGAGGGAGAGACAGAGAAACAGAGCCAGGGAGAGAGACAGAGAGGGAGGTCCTACAGCACCACCTAGATATTCTGCACAGATTCTGTCAGACCTGGGCCCTGACAGTAAATCTCAGTAAGACCAAAATAATGGTGTTCCAAAAATACATATTCCATCTAGACAATGTTGCCAACCAAGAATTTACAAAATGGGACAAACACCAAATTGAGACTCTACATGCAGAATTCTGCAAAAATATCCTCTGTGTACAACTTAAAACACCAAATAATGCATGCAGAGCAGAATTAGGCCGATAACCACTAATTATCAAAATCCAGAAAAGAGACGTTAAATTTTACAACCACCTAAAAGGAATTGACTACCAAACCTTCCATAACAAAGCCATCACCTACAGAGAGATGAACCTGGAGAAGAGTCCCCTAACCAAGCTGGTCTTCGGGCTTTGTTCACAAACACAAACACACCCCACATAGCCCCAGGACAGCAACACAATTAGACCCAAGCAAATCATGAGAAAACAAATAGATAATTACTTGACACATTGGAAAGAATGAACAAGAAAACAGTCAAAGCTTTCCTTACATTTGTGTCAGTCACAGTGGTCAGGTATTCAGTCACAGTGGTCAGGTATTCAGTCACAGTGGTCAGGTATTCAGTCACAGTGGTCAGGTATTCTGTCACAGTGGTCAGGTATTCAGTCACAGTGGTCAGGTATTCAGTCACAGTGGTCAGGTATTCTGTCACAGTGGTCAGGTATTCAGTCACAGTGGTCAGGTATTCTGTCACAGTCGTCAGGTATTCAGTCACAGTGGTCAGGTATTCAGTCACAGTGGTCAGGTATTCTGTCACAGTGGTCAGGTATTCTGTCACAGTGGTCAGGTATTCTGTCACAGTGGTCAGGTATTTAGTCACAGTCGTCAGGTATTCAGTCACAGTGGTCAGGTATTCAGTCACAGTGGTCAGGTATTCTGTCACAGTGGTCAGGTATTCTGTCACAGTGGTCAGGTATTCAGTCACAGTGGTCAGGTATTCAGTCACAGTGGTCAGATATTCAGTCACAGTGGTCAGATATTCAGTCACAGTGGTCAGGTATTCAGTCACAGCGGTCAGGTATTCAGTCACAGTGGTCAGGTATTCAGTCACAGTGGTCAGGTATTCAGTCACAGTGGTCAGGTATTCAGTCACAGTGGTCAGGTATTCAGTCACAGTGGTCAGGTATTCTGTCACAGTGGTCAGGTATTCTGTCACAGTGGTCAGGTATTCAGTCACAGTGGTCAGGTATTCAGTCACAGTGGTCAGGTATTCAGTCACAGTGGTCAGGTATTCTGTCACAGTGGTCAGGTATTCAGTCACAGTGGTCAGGTATTCAGTCACAGTGGTCAGGTATTCAGTCACAGTGGTCAGGTATTCAGTCACAGTGGTCAGGTATTCAGTCACAGTGGTCAGGTATTCTGCCACAGTGGTCAGGTATTCTGCCACAGTGGTCAGGTATTCAGTCACAGTGGTCAGGTATTCAGTCACAGTGGTCAGGTATTCAGTCACAGTGGTCAGGTATTCAGTCACAGTGGTCAGGTATTCAGTCACAGTGGTCAGGTATTCTGTCACAGTCGTCAGGTATTCAGTCACAGTGGTCAGGTATTCAGTCACAGTGGTCAGGTATTCTGTCACAGTGGTCAGGTATTCTGTCACAGTGGTCAGGTATTCTGTCACAGTGGTCAGGTATTTAGTCACAGTGGTCAGGTATTCAGTCACAGTGGTCAGGTATTCAGTCACAGTGGTCAGGTATTCTGTCACAGTGGTCAGGTATTCTGTCACAGTGGTCAGGTATTCAGTCACAGTGGTCAGGTATTCAGTCACAGTGGTCAGATATTCAGTCACAGTGGTCAGGTATTCAGTCACAGCGGTCAGGTATTCAGTCACAGTGGTCAGGTATTCAGTCACAGTGGTCAGGTATTCAGTCACAGTGGTCAGGTATTCAGTCACAGTGGTCAGGTATTCAGTCACAGTGGTCAGGTATTCAGTCACAGTGGTCAGGTATTCTGTCACAGTGGTCAGGTATTCTGTCACAGTGGTCAGGTATTCTGTCACAGTGGTCAGGTATTCTGTCACAGTGGTCAGGTATTCTGTCACAGTGGTCAGGTATTCTGTCACAGTGGTCAGGTATTCAGTCACAGTGGTCAGGTATTCAGTCACAGTGGTCAGGTATTCTGTCACAGTGGTCAGGTATTCTGTCACAGTGGTCAGGTATTCAGTCACAGTGGTCAGATATTCAGTTACAGTGGTCAGGTATTCTGTCACAGTGGTCAGGTATTTTGCCACAGTGGTCAGGTATTCTGCCACTGTGTACTCTCTGTTTAGGGACAAATAGCATTCTAGTTTGCTCTATGTACAGACTCAGTGAGCATAGCCTTGCTATTGAGAAAGGCCGTAGGCAGACCTGGCTCTCAAGAGAAGACAGGCTATGTGCTCACTCCCCACAAAATGAGGTGGAAACCGAGCTGCACTTCCTAACCTCCTGCCCAATGTATGACCATATTAGAGACACATATTTCCCTCAGATTACACAGATCCACAAAGAATTCAAAAACAAACCCTATTTTGATAAACTCATATCTACTGGGTGAAATACCACAGTGTGCCATCACAGCAGCAAAATTTGTGACCTGTTGCCACAAGAAAAGGGCACCCAGTGAAGAACAAATACCATTGTAAATACAATCCATATTTATGCTTATTTATTTTCCCTTTTGTACTTTAACCATTTGCACATCGTTACAACACTATATACATAATATGACATTTGTAATGTCTTTATTATTTTGGAACTTCTGTGAGTGTAATGTTTACTGTTCATTTTTACTGGTCATTTCACTTTTGTTTATTATCTATTTCACTTGCTTTGGCAATGTTAATATATGTTTCCCATGCCTATAAAGCCCCTTGAATTGCATTGAGATGGAGAGATTGAGACAGAGTGAGAGAGTGTGAGAGAGAGAGAGAGGGGGAGAGAGAGAGAAAGAGAGAGGGACAGAGAGAAAGGGAGAGAGAGAGAGGGCG
>NC_056457.1:25043728-25061228 GCF_018296145.1 Oncorhynchus tshawytscha | reverse complement strand
GGATGGATAGAGAGACGTGTGTGTGCGCACGCAAGTGTGTGTGTGTGCGTGTGTGTGTACCTTTGGGTGTTTTAGCGGTGAACTCTGGGTCGAAATAGAAGGTGTCGTCAGGTCGTCCCGTAGCAGGTTTGAAGGGAGGGTGGAGCTCTCTACGGAACAGTTTCTACACACAGAGATAGAGAACACATGATATGGTATATACTGACACTACAGCCTCTGAAACACAGTGAGAAGAGACGTCTCATCACTCACGTTCCAGTCTATGGTGCAGTAGAAGTGATGTCTTTTAATCTCCTCCACTCCGTCTGGGCCGGCCCCTACAGAGAACAGAACCAGAAGTTACACTTCAGCACAGATCTGGGATCAGATTACCTCCCTCAATCCTAACATTAACCATTAGGGGGAAATCTTAACCCTGACCTAAGATCAGGTTGTGTTACCTAGCCTGTTAGTAGGGTTGCGTTTGAAAAGGTTCCTCAGGAGACTCTGGGCTTCGGAACTCAAAAACTGTGGCATCCCCAACTTAGCCCTGAGGAGAGGGACAGGTAAAAGAAAGAATGGAAGGAACGCAGAAGGGAAGGCAGTGATAGAGGGACAATAGAGTACATGAGACAGTGCAGTTATTGACACAGTCATCACATATCAACCTGTATTCAATCTGACTGAATGCTGAAGTCCAGACACCCAGTATCAGTAACACACACAGGAAACTAACTCAGCGTTTAACAGAAACCATCTCAGCAGCCTAGAGAAAGAAACATTCTCAACATTTTCCACTGAGAGGGAGAGATAAATCATTCTGTGTTGAAATCGCTCTTACCCATCCCATTTATTTTGCACTTTCCTGCACCCTTCCTCTCTTTACCATTCCATCTCTCTCCTGCTTTACCCCCCTCTTTCTCTCCATCTCTCCCCTCTTCCACCCTTCCTCTCTCCTCCTCTCTCTCCCCATCTCTCCCCTCTTCCCCCTTCCCCCTCTCTCTCTCTCTCTCTCTCTCTCTCTCTCTCTCTCTTTCCCCTCCTTCTCTCTCTCTCTCTCTCCATCTCTCCCCTCTACCCCCTTCCTCTCTCTCTCTCTCCCCTCTTTCCCCTCCCCCTCTCTCTCTCTCTCTCTCTCCCCTCTTCCTCCTCTCTCTCCATCCCCCTCTCTCTCTCTCTCTCCATCTCTCCCCTCTACCCCTTCCTCTCTCTCTCTCTCTCTCTCTCCCCTCTCCCCCTCTCTCCCCTCTTCCTCCTCTCTCTCTCCACCCCCTCCCTCTCCATCTCTCCCCTCTTCCCTTTCCCTCTCTCTCTCTCTCCTCTCTTCCTCTCTCTCTCTCATACCCTCCCTGTATCTCCCCCCTGTCTGTCATCAACATCTAACAGCCCACTTAGCTATGTCCATTTTCCTGCTTTTATCACTCTTCTAGTCTGTCCATCCATAATGCCCTCCTGCTGAGTGGAACTACTAGTTCTCAGCTGCCTCAGCATAGAACAAATTCAAACACAGTCTTGTAAACACATTGCTCCAGTGAGATGAAAAAAGACCCGGTGGAAGAGACTCACTTGAGGATCATGGTCATGGTCTCCTTGCGGTCTTTCCCCTGGAATGGTAGTGTTCCGGTCAGCATCTCAAACTGCCAGAGGATGAAGAGATGAAGAGTTTCACACAACCTACCAACCAACCCAACTACAACGTAACTACTACCTAACTACTACCTACCGACTACCTAACTACAACCTAACCAATACCTAACTACTACCTACCGACTACCTAACTACAACCTAACGACAGCCTAACCACTACCTACCGACTACCTAACTACAACCTAACGACAACCTAACTACTACCTACCGACTACCTAACTACAACCTAACGACAACCTAACCACTACCTAACTACTACCTACCGACTACCTAACTACAATCTAACGACAACCTAACCACTACCTAACTACTACCTACCGACTACCTAACTACAACCTAACGACAACCTAACCACTACCTAACTACTACCTACCGACTACCTAACTAGAACCTAACTACTACCCAACTACTACCTACCGACTACCTAACTACAACCTAACGACAACCTAACCACTACCTAACCACAACCTAACCACAACCTGTAACACAACACAAATAAGGAACAGGTAAATAAACCATATAAGGTGTGTGGCCCCACCCCTCTCACCATGAGCACGCCGTAGGACCACCAATCAGCGCTGGTGGTGTGACCTCTCCTGTTGACCACCTCCGGAGCCATGTACTCCACTGTCCCACAGAACGAATAGGCCTTGTTCTCATGGTCTATAGACTCCTTACTGAGGCCGAAGTCTACACGCACACACATCAACACACACACACACACACACACACACATCAACACACGAGTAAGCTTTGTTCTCAGGACATACCGTCTGCAATAAGAATAGACACATTCAAATTGAAAAACAAACCACACACACACACATCAACACACACACACACACATCAACACACACACACACACATCAACACATACACATACACACACACACACATCAACACACACACACACACACATCAACATACACACACACACATACACACACACACACACACACACACACACACAACACACACACACACACACACACACACATCAACACACACAGACACACACACATCAACACACACACACACATCAACACACACACACACACACACACAGACACACACACATCAACACACACACACACACACACACACACACACACACACAGGTCTGATATCACTCACCCGTCAGCTTAATGTGTCCCTCCTCGTCAAGCAGAATGCTGAAAAGACAGAAATGGATCTTTGGACAAAGATACTAAACGTGTGTGTGTGTGTGTGTGTGTGTGTGTGTGTGTGTGTGTGTGTGTGTGTGTGTGTGTGTGTGTGTGTGTGTGTGTGTGTGAGTGTGTGTACTTCTCTGGTTTGAGGTCTCTGTAGATGATGCCCAGGCTGTGAAGGTGGTCCAGCGCCAGGGCCAACTCTGCCAGGTAGAACTTCACATCCTCCTCTGTGAACATCACCTACACAAAGAGAGGAGAGGAGGGTGAGACACTCCACACCAACACACACGCCACACCAACACACACGCCACACCAACACACCCGCCACACCAACACACACGCCACACCAACACACACGCCACACCAACACACACGCCGCACCAACACACCCGCCACACCAACACACACGCCACACCAACACACACGCCACACCAACACACACGCCACACCAACACACAAGCCACACCAACACACACGCCACACCAACACACACTCCACAACAACACACACTCCACAACAACACACACGCCACACCAACGCCACTCCAACACACACGCCACACCAACGCCACTCCACACCAACACACACTCCACAACAACACACACGCCACACCAACACACACTCCACAACAACACACACGCCACACCAACACACACGCCACACCAACACACACGCCACACCAACACACACGCCACACCAACACACACGCCACACCAACACACACGCCACACCAACACACACTCCACACCAACACACACGCCACACCAACACACACTCCACACCAACACACACGCCACACCAACGCCACACCAACACACACGCCACACCAACGCCACTCCAACACACACGCCACACCAACGCCACTCCAACACACACGCCACACCAACGCCACTCCAACACACACGCCACACCAACGCCACACCAACACACACGCCACACCAACGCCACTCCAACACACACGCCACACCAACGCCACTCCAACACACACGCCACACCAACGCCACTCCAACACACACGCCACACCAACGCCACTCCAACACACACGCCACACCAACGCCACACCAACACACACGCCACACCAACGCCACTCCAACACACACGCCACACCAACGCCACACCAACACACACGGCACACCAACGCCACTCCAACACACACGCCACACCAACACACACGCCACACCAACGCCACACCAACACACACGCCACACCAACGCCACTCCAACACACACGCCACACACATGCCCTCACCTCTTTAGACAGTCGTGTGAAGAGGTCTCCTCCTCGTAGGAAGTCCAGGATGAGGTAGAGTTTCCCTTCTGTTTGGAATGCTGAGAGACATCTGATTGGTTACCAGGGGACTGATGTTGTTATTGACTCACTGTAATACTGAGCTGTGATTGGCTAACTCACCATAGTGCAGTTTAACGATGAAGGGATGGTTGACCTCCACCAGAATGTCTCTCTCCATCTTAGTCCTCACCCTGTCACGCACTGCAACACACACACACACACACACACACACACACACACACACACACACACAGTATTAAAACATACAGAGTCCCTCTATATATCTTTATTCCCCTCTACCTATCTCCCTCCCTCTATATATCTTTATTCCCCTCTACCTATCCCCCTCCCTCTATATATCTTTATTCCCCTCTACCTATCTACCTCCCTCTATATATTTTTATTCCCCTCTACCTATCTACCTCCCTCTATATATCTTTATTCCCTCTACCTATCCCCCTCCCTCTATATATCGTTATTCCCCTCTACCTATCCCCTCCTCTATATATCTTTATTCCCTCTACCTATCCCCCTCCCTCTATATATCTTTATTCCTCTCTACCTATCCCCTCCCTCTATATATCTTTATTCCCTCTACCTATCTACCTCCCTCTATATATCTTTATTCCCTCTATATATCTTTATTCCCTCTACCTATCCCCTCCCTCTATATATCTTTATTCCCCTCTACCTATCCCCTCCCTCTATATATCTTTATTCCCCTCTACCTATCTACCTCCCTCTATATATCTTTATTCCCTCTACCTATCCCCTCCCTCTATATATATTTATTCCCCTCTACCTATCTACCTCCCTCTATATATCTTTATTCCCTCTACCTATCTATCTCCCTCTATATATCTTTATTCCCCTCTACCTATCTACCCCTCTATATATCTTTATTCCCTCTACCTATCCCCTCCCTCTATATATCTTTATTCCCCTCTACCTATCTCCCTCCCTCTATATATCTTTATTCCCCTCTACCTATCCCCTCCCTCTATATATCTTTATTCCCCTCTACCTATCTATCTCCCTCTATATATTTTTATTCCCCTCTACCTATCTACCTCCCTCTATATATCTTTATTCCCTCTACCTATCCCCCTCCCTCTATATATCTTTATTCCCTCTACCTATCCCCTCCCTCTATATATCTTTATTCCCTCTACCTATCCCCTCCCTCTATATATCTTTATTCCTCTCTACCTATCCCCTCCCTCTATATATCTTTATTCCCTCTACCTATCTACCTCCCTCTATATATCTTTATTCCCTCTATATATCTTTATTCCCTCTACCTATCCCCTCCCTCTATATATCTTTATTCCCCTCTACCTATCCCCCTCCCTCTATATATCTTTATTCCCCTCTACCTATCTACCTCCCTCTATATATATTTATTCCCCTCTACCTATCCACCTCCCTCTATATATATTTATTCCCCTCTACCTATCTACCTCCCTCTATATATCTTTATTCCCCTCTACCTATCTACCTCCCTCTATATATCTTTATTCCCCTCTACCTATCTACCTCCCTCTATATATCTTTATTCCCTCTACCTATCCCCCTCCCTCTATATATCTTTATTCCCCTCTACCTATCTACCTCCCTCTATATATCTTTATTCCCCTCTACCTATCTACCTCCCTCTATATATCTTTATTCCCTATCTTTCTGTCTCCCCCTTCCATCTCTCTCTCTTCCTTTCCCTCTTCTTCCATCTATCTCTCTCCCTTTCCCCCATCTCTCTCCCTTTCCCCCTTTATCTATCTCTCTCCCTTTCCCCCTTATTCCATCTATCTCTCTCCCTTTCCCCTTCCTCTATCTATCTATCTATCTATCTATCTATCTCTCTGCCTTTCCCTCTCCCTCTCTCTCTTTCTTGGCATGAAAGTGGCTCCCAGATGGCAATGGATGAGTAATTGAATAAAGGAGGGAAACAAATATAAAATCAACAAGAGAGGAGGAGGAGGAGGAGTGGCGAGAGAGAGGGAGAGAGAGAGAGAGAAAGATAGAGAGAGAGTAAGAAATAAAAGAGAAAGAGAGAGACAAGAGAAGAGAGAGAAAGAGAGAGGGAGAGAGAGAGAGAGAGAGAGAGCAGAATCACTGTTGATGAATATGAGGTGTGTGGCCAGCAGATGGTGATGGTTGTCTCTCTGATATAAAGCATGTTCCATTTCCAACAAACAGGGCTATTACATTGCCTCCCAATGGGGGGGGGCTAGAGGTTCATGGCCAAGGGGATTTAACCACAGCACTTTTGGGGAGGCGCTGCTGCCCTCAGCTTCAAATGAGTGATGGAACTTTCCACTACTTCAACGCCCAACCTTGTGGAGAGCAGCGGCTTGCCATTCTAACGTGAGGCCCTGATAATATGTCACACTGACATGATTCCAGGAGAGAAAAATGTACTTCTGCTCTGAAATCACCTCCCCTCTACCTCCCTCTCCATCCCTCATTACCTTTCAGTGTGGCTTTCTTCAGAACCTTCATGGCATAGAGCTGTCCTGCATCTGGACCTGTAGCCTTCTTGACCAGGAACACCTACACACACACATCACACATCACACGCACACACACACACACACAAGAATAAATGTTGGGGAAAAAGGTGAAAGATGAACGACAAACATGAAAACGCACACACACACAATCGTTCATTCAAAAAAGATGACAAGGTGTGAAGGGCCCTTACCTTGTGGTTGCTATAGCAACTCTCTGTCATAAGGATAAGTAATATAAACATCAGTGGAATCAAACACACACACACACACATGCACACACACACACACACACACGCACACACCCACACCCACAGACCTTTCCGAAGGAGCCTTGTCCTAGGACCTTGCGGAGCTCGAACTGTCGAGGGTCACCCTTCTCTGACCCCTCCTTGGTATGGTTGGTGATGTTGATTTCATTGACACTCTCGTCCTCCTGTTGGACAGACACACATACAGTTGAAGTCGGAAGTTTTTCAACCACTCCACAAATGTCTTGTTAACACACTGTAGTTTTGGCAAGACGGTTAGGACATCTACTTTGTGCATGACACAAGTCATTTTTCCAACTATTGTTTACAGACTGATTATTTCACTTATATTTCACTGTATCACAATTCCAGTGGGTCAGAAGTTTACATACACTAAATTGACTGTGCCTTTAAACAGCTTGGAAAATTCCAGAAAATTATGTCATGGCTTTAGATGTTTCTGATAGGCTAATTGACATCATTTGAGTCAATTGGAGGTGTACCTGTGTATGTATTTCAAGGCCAACCTTCAAACTCTGTGCCTCTTTGCTTGACATCATGGGAAAATCAAAAGAAATCAGCCAAGACCTCAGAATAAAAATTGTAGACCTCCACAAGTCTGGTTCATCCTTGGGAGCAATTTACAAACGCCTGAAGGTACCATGTTCATCTGTACAAACAATAGTACGCAAGTATTAACACCATGGAACCACACAGCCGTCATACCGCTCAGGAAGGAGACTCGTTCTGTCTCCTAGAGATGAACGTACTTTGGTGCAAAAAGTGCAAATGAATCCCAGAACAACAGCAAAGGACCTTTTGAAGATGCTGGAGGACACAGGTACAAAAGTATCTATATCCACAGTAAAACAAGTCCATATCGACATACCTGAAAGGTCGCTCAGCAAGGAAGAAGCCACTACTCCAAAACCGCCATTAAAAAGCCAGACTACGGTTTGCAACTTATTGTGGGAAGCATGTTGAAGGCTACCCAAAACGTTTGACCTAAATTAAACCATTTAAAGGCAATGCTACCAAATACTAATTGAGTGTATGTAAACTTCTGACCCACTGGGAATGTGATGAAAGAAAGAAAAGCTAAAATAATTAATTGTCTCTTCTATTATTCTGACATTTCATTTTCTTAAAATAAAGTGGTGATCCTAACTGACCTAAAACAGGTCATTTTTACTGGGATTAAATGTCAGGAATTGTTAAACTGAGTTTAAATGTATTTGGCTAAGGTGTATGTAAACGTCCGACTTCAACTGTACATTTCTACACACACAACACACTCCAAACACAACTTAGATACACAGTAAGCCAACGATGGACAGCTAGCCTTGCAGTTGCCATGGTGCCATCCTTAATCCTTCTGCTACCTCAGAGTAACCAATGACTTCACACTGCGTTGTGTGTGCGTGTGCATGCGTGTGCATGTGTACATTTTTCCCTGTCTCTCCTCTGCCTCCCCCACCACTCATTCTAGATCAGCTTCATCTATCTCTGAAAAGCGAGAGAGAGAGAGACACCAACAGTGGTCACTCTCCACCCCATCCCTCTACTGCCCCCACCTCCACAACCACCTCAATTCCCCCGCCCCCTCCTGTTTCACAGCTCATGTCATCAACGCCCAAATATGGAATTTCACACCTCTGTATGCAAATTTGTCCACATCTCCAGATGTCACTAACAGGATGGAGCTCATATACAGCTTTATAACCATCATATGCAATGTTCCCTCAAATTCTTTTCGGGCGGCTGAGCAAATTTGAACATTGTGAAAATTCTGTGCAACTTCCAGTGCATATTTAGTGTGAGCACAGGCTGTACCCTCTTTAAGTTCCAGTTCTAACAGTGGCCATGTAGGCAGGCTACTGTGACTATTTGATCATTATGTAGGGCTACCAAAGTGGCCTACCTTCAAAAACAATGGAGAAAATACATCCCATGAAATGTTAACATGGAAATAGCTGTTCTATCATTCAGCCTACAGTAGCAGCCAATGTGTGGTGTTCAATGTAGGCCTACTTTCCATGAGACCTTTGAAAAGAAACATGCAGGGCTTGACATTATGTAACGATTTTCTTCTTCCTCTGACGAGGAGTATGAAATATCGGACCAAAGCGCAGCGTGGTAAGTGTCCATAATATATTTATTAAACTGAACACAGAATACAAAAGAACAAGAGAAATAAATGAAAAACCGAAACAGTTTTGTATGGTAAAACACAAACACAGAAAACAACTACCCACCACCCATAGTGGGAAAACAGGCTGCCTAAGTGTGGTTCTCAACCAGAGACAACGAATGACAGATGCCTCTGATTGGGAACCATACCAGGCCAAAACCAGAAATACAAAACATAGAATACAAAACATAGAATTCCCACTCCAACTCACGCCCTGATCAAACTAAAACAGAGACATAAAAAAGGAACTAAGGTCAGGAAGTGACACATTAACCTGTTTATCCAGTTGTCGGTCAGACAAGCAGGTGACTGAAAATGTTGTAGTGTTGTTTGATGCAAGAAACCACTTTACAAAATAAAATGCATTATTATCCCCATACCATTATTACAGAGAATCAGACATGATGCTACCCTCTGCCTATTGGCTACTTAGCTTATTCAAGCCTGTCTTAAAATACAACACTGCCACTTTAAGTTAAAAAAAAAGGTCTTTACCTGACTTTCTTTTCAAAGTTGCCTATAAATGTACATGTTTTGTGCTCTTGTAGGAAGCAATCACTCCTCTATTGCTGACTACAGATGATCTATAACTGGGCTAATAACTCACTAACTAGCAAAGCATATGAACATATATGTACAAATATGCACATGTAGTTCTCGCTTTGATCTCAAAACAAGTGCATCTACTCACGACCACTCACGTTGTAAACACAGTCCAGTTCAAAGTAAATGGCACAGATCCATATATGGAAATGCTTTATTTGCATGTAGGCCTACTGCAGCTCTGATCGTTCCTACAATCACCGGTCTATGTAGAGTATGGGCTGAGTAGTGTGTGTCAATGCACTAGAATCCTACTCCGACGCGTTCTGCCTACAACAAAAGCTCTTGCATAGTTTGTTTTGGTATATTGCATTGAAAGTGCATAATATTGCGTTGATTCGATCACAATTGCCACAGTAGAGGGAAACGTTGATAGTGTTAACAGGGAAAACTCTAGAACAGTGGTCACCAACCTTTTCTGATACTGAGGCAGACTGAGGGTCCGTCTCTCAACATCCTTCCTCTCTCCCTTTCCTCCACTGACACTGACCAAAAAGGGACACCGTCTTTCAGCTGATGGCCAAAATCGAGTCGCACCGTATTATTTCTGCCTCAAGCACAAATTCATGTTGTTACTCTGATGAACAGAAAAAGTGAAATATTCTTCGATATTAAGAAAGACCCAAGCTACTAATAATAACAAGAACACAAGCCTATAGATACACTTTCCTACTCATTCATTGTTGCTGCACTGCTTGTTGTAGCGCTGAGTGGAAATAGGAAGAACGCACATTTTATGGTTCAGAAAAGTGTTGAATACAAAGTGTTGACAGGGCTGAGTAAGAACTTAAACATGAACTCACTCATAAAAACAGCAGCTCTTTGCTGTATTCGTTGACAGTCTCTCTAGTCATGTTTTTAAATGTTTTGAAATCTCACAGTATCAACTTGCAGTAGCTTTCTTTTATGCCTGCTACATTACTGCAGACACGGTCGTCTGAGCCACCGGTCTATGAGCCGATGGTATGACTAAAGTGCGCTTGATTTGCTCTCTGGGCCTGCCGGGAAGGCAGAGGATTGTACCTTCGGACACATGAAATTATTCAAATTGGCAACAGTTCGGCTACCTGGCGCAAAGGGCAGCTGAATCGGGTGTACCTACTGTCAACAGCCCGAGATGAATCCAAAAAACACCTACACCAGTTGGTGACCACTGCTCTGAAAAGTTCAGTCTCGGGGATGCACCAACACAGCTTAGAGGGAGCATTGCTCATATGAACACATACAGTGCCTTGCGAAAGTATTCGGCCCCCTTGAACTTTGCGACCTTTTGCCACATTTCAGGCTTCAAACATAAAGATATAAAACTGTATTTTTTGTGAAGAATCAACAACAAATGGGACACAATCATGAAGTGGAACGACATTTATTGGATATTTCAAACTTTTTTAACAAATCAAAAACTGAAAAATTGGGCGTGCAAAATTATTCAGCCCCTTTACTTTCAGTGCAGCAAACTCTCTCCAGAAGTTCAGTGAGGATCTCTGAATGATCCAATGTTGACCTAAATGACTAATGATGATAAACACAATCCACCTGTGTGTAATCAAGTCTCCGTATAAATGCACCTGCACTGTGATAGTCTCAGAGGTCCGTTAAAAGCGCAGAGAGCATCATGAACCATTTAGAGCTAATGCCTAACCGTAACCATTTAGAGCTAATGCCTAACCGTAACCATTTAGAGATAATGCCTAACCGTAACCATTTAGAGATAATGCCTAACCATAACCATTTAGAGTGAATGCCTAACCGTAACCATTTAGAGTGAATAATGCCTAACCATAACCATTTAGAGTGAATGCCTAACCGTAACCATTTAGAGTGAATGCCTAACCGTAACCATTTAGAGTGAATGCCTAACCGTAACCATTTAGAGTGAATGCCTAACCATAACCATTTAGAGATAATGCCTAACCATAACCATTTAGAGTGAATGCCTAACCATAACAATTTGGAGCTAATGCCTGAACTGAACTTAAACACTTTGAAAATTTGACATTTAAGAAATGGATGAACGTCTAACTCTGATGTGAGAGCTGGTAGGAAGTTTCAGTTGGAAATACTGAGGTCTGGACACACATACAGTTGAAGTCTGAAGTTTACATACACTTAGGTTGGGGTCATTAAAACTCGTTATTCAACAACTCCACAAATTTCTTGTTAACAAACTATATTTTTGGCAAGTCGATTAGGACATCTACATTGTGCCTGACAGAAGTAATTTTTCCAACTATTGTTTACAGACAGATTATTTCACTTATAATTCACTGTATCACAATTCCAGTGGATCAGAAGTTTACATACACCAAGTTGACTGTGCCTTTAAACAGCTTGGAAAATTCCAGAAAAGTATGTAATGTCTTTAGAAGCTTCTGATAGGCTAATTGACATCATTTGAGTCAATTGGAGGTGTACCTGTGGATGTATTTCAAGGCCTACCTTCAAACTCAGTGCCTCTTGGCTTGACATCATGGGAAAATAAAGAAATCGGTCAAGACCTCAGAAAAAAATTGTAGACCTCCACAAGTCTGGTTCATCCTTGGGAGCAATTTCTAAACACCTGAAGGTACCACGTTCATCTGTACAATCAATAGTGCGCAAGTAGAAACACCATGGGACCACGCAGCCGTCATACCGCTCAGGAAGGAGACGCATTCTGTCTCCTGGAGATGAATGTACTTTGGTGCGAAAAGTGAAATCAATCCCAGAACAGCAGAAAATGACCTTGTGAAGATGCTGGAAGAAACGGATACAAAAGTATCTATATCCACAGTAAAACAAGCCCTATATCGACATAACCTGAAAGGCCGCTCAGCAAGGAAGAAGCCACTGCTCCAAAACCACCATAAAAAAAGCCAGACTACAGATTGCAGCGGCAGGACAAAGATTGTATTTTTTGGAGAAATGTCCTCTGGTCTGATGAAACAAAAATAGAACTGCTTGGCTGTAATGACCATCATTATGTTTGGAGGAAAAAGACATCTCAAGACATCTGTCAGGAAGTTAAAGCTTGGTCGCAAATTGGTCTTCCAAATGGACAATGACCCCAAGCATACTTCCAGAGTTGAGGCAAAATGGCTTAAGGACAACAAAGTCAAGGTATTGGAGTAGCCATCACAAAGCCCTGACCTCAATCCTATAGAACATTTGTGGGCAGAACTGAAAATGCGTGTGTCAGGAGGAATGGGCCAAAATTCATCCAACTTATTGTGGGAAGCTTGTGGAAGGCTACCAGAAACGTGTGACTCAAGTTAAACAATTTAAAAGCAATGCTACCAAATACTAATTGAGTGTATGTAAACTTCTGACCCAGTGGGAATGTAATGAAATAAATAAAAGCTGAAATAAATCATTTTCTCTACTATTACTCTGACATTTTATATTCTTAAAATAAAGTGGTGATCCTAACTGAATTTTTACTAAGATTAAATATCAGGATGTAACGATTTCCATTGGTGGAAGGAGAGGAGGACCAAAGTGCAGCGTGGTACGTGTCCATAATACTTTTAATCCAGAATGAACCCCAACAAAACCATAACCGAACAGTTCTGACAGGTGCAACAAACACTAACCAGAATATAATCACCCAACTCAAAATGGGAAACCAGGCTGCCTAAGTATGGCTCTCAATCAGAGACAACGATAGACAGCTGCCTCTGATTGAGAACCATACCAGGCCAAACACATAGAAAAAGAAAACCTAGACCTACAACATAGAATACCCACCCACATCACACCCTGACCAAACTAAAAATAGAAACATACAAAGCAATCTACGGTCAGGGCGTGACACAGGAATTGTGAAAAACTGAGTTTAAATGTATTTGGCTAAGGTGTATGTAAACGTCTGACTTCAACTGTAGGTGTTGAGATATTTCAGCCTGTTCGAACCATGAGGTATTTCTGTGTGTGTGTGTGTGTGTGTGTGTGTGTGTGTGAGAATCACACCACAGATGGAGGATCAGAGATGATGCTCATATAGCACTTCTTAATCACAGGATTAAAACTGTATAACACCTGCACACACACACACACACACACACACACACACACACACACACACACACACACACACACACACACACACACACACACACACACACACACATCACCTTTTTCTTATACAACCACACCATTCGTGTTCCATGCCACCACAAATAGTGCGTACGACGTGCATGAGCGCGCGCATGTGTGTCATTAAACTAAAGAGGGAGTGTATTCCAACCCTCCCAGATCACTAGAACTCAATCCCACTGTAGCTGCGTGGGCCAATTCATTTATTGACGTCAATTAAACTAATGAAGTGTACAGATCTAATCAAGAGTCATTGTAATGAGCAACATATAAATCGGAGAGAAAAAACTACAGAGAAAAGAACAGCATCACACAAGAGAATAATGTTAGATGGAATATTCTCTATCTTCCATGGAATTATCTTTCAGAATTATTATTTTAATTCTGAAATAAACACAGACAAACACCTGAGGCAAGTTTAAGTCCACATCAGCTCAAGGACAGACAGCAGTAACCCGACACACACACTCCAGCATAGCATTTCTATACACACACAGTTCTGTACTCACAGCCCCCTGGGGGTCGGAACACACACACAGTTCTGTACTCACAGCCCCCTGGGGGTCGGAACACACCTACAGTTCTGTACTCACAGCCCCCTGGGGGTCGGAACACACCTACAGTTCTGTACTCACAGACCCCTGGGGGTCGGAACACACCTACAGTTCTGTACTCACAGCCCCCTGGGGGTCGGAACACACCTACAGTTCTGTACTCACAGCCCCCTGGGGGTCGGAACACACCTACAGTTCTGTACTCACAGACCCCTGGGGGTCGGAACACACCTACAGTTCTGTACTCACAGACCCCTGGGGGTCGGAACACACACACAGTTCTGTACTCACAGCCCCCTGGGGGTCAGAACACACACACAGTTCTGTACTCACAGCCCCCTGGGGGTCGGAACACACACACAGTTCTGTACTCACAGACCCCTGGGGGTCGGAACACACACACAGTTCTGTACTCACAGCCCCTGGGGGTCGGAACACACGCACAGTTCTGTACTCACAGCCCCTGGGGGTCGGAACACACCTACAGTTCTGTACTCACAGCCCCTGGGGGTCGGAACACACACACAGTTCTGTACTCACAGCCCCCTGGGGGTCGGAACACACCTACAGTTCTGTACTCACAGCTCCCTGGGGGTCGGAACACACCTACAGTTCTGTACTCACAGACCCCTGGGGGTCGGAACACACGCACAGTTCTGTACTCACAGCCCCCTGGGGGTCGGAACACACACACAGTTCTGTACTCACAGACCCCTGGGGGTCGGAACACACACACAGTTCTGTACTCACAGACCCCTGGGGGTCGGAACACACACACAGTTCTGTACTCACAGACCCCTGGGGGTCGGAACACACACACAGCTCCGTACTCACAGCCCCCTGGGGATCGGAACACACACACAGTTCTGTACTCACAGCCCCTTGGGGGTCGGAACACACACACAGTTCCGTACTCACAGCCCCCTGGGGGTCGGAACACACCTACAGTTCTGTACTCACAGCCCCCTGGGGGTCGGAACACACACACAGTTCTGTACTCACAGCCCCCTGGGGGTCGGAACACACACACAGTTCTGTACTCACAGCCCCTGGGGGTCGGAACACACACACAGCTCCGTACTCACAGCCCCCTGGGGATCGGAACACACACACAGTTCTGTACTCACAGCCCCTTGGGGGTCGGAACACACACACAGCTCCGTACTCACAGCCCCCTGGGGATCGGAACACACCTACAGTTCTGTACTCACAGACCCCTGGGGGTCGGAACACACACACAGTTCTGTACTCACAGCCCCCTGGGGGTCGGAACACACACACAGTTCTGTACTCACAGACCCCTGGGGGTCGGAACACACACACAGCTCCGTACTCACAGCCCCCTGGGGATCGGAACACACACACAGTTCTGTACTCACAGCCCCTTGGGGGTCGGAACACACACACAGCTCCGTACTCACAGCCCCCTGGGGATCGGAACACACCTACAGTTCTGTACTCACAGCCCCCTGGGGGTCGGAACACACACACAGTTCTGTACTCACAGCCCCCTGGGGGTCGGAACACACACACAGTTCTGTACTCACAGCCCCCTGGGGGTCGGAACACACACACAGTTCTGTACTCACAGCCCCCTGTGGATCGGAACACACACACAGCTCCGTACTCACAGCCCCCTGGGGATTGGAACACACACACAGTTCCGTACTCACAGCCCCCTGGGGGTCGGAACACACACACAGCTCCGTACTCACAGCCCCCTGGGGATCGGAACACACACACAGTTCTGTACTCACAGCCCCCTGGGGGTCGGAACACACACACAGTTCCGTACTCACAGCCCCTGGGGGTCGGAACACACACACAGCTCCGTACTCACAGCCCCCTGGGGGTCGGAACACACACACAGTTCCGTACTCACAGCCCCCGGGGTCGGAACACACACAGTTCTGTACTCACAGCCCCCTGGGGGTCGGAACACACACAGTTATGTACTCACAGCCCCCTGGGGGTCGGAACACACACAGTTCTGTACTCACAGCTCCCTGGGGGTCGGCACACACACAGTTCTGTACTCACAGCCCCATGGGGGTCAGAACACACACACAGTTCTGTACTCACAGCCCCCTGGGGGTCAGAACATCCCCATCCTGCCCTAGTAAACAGGCCCCGGTCCCGCTCCTTCCCGGTAGAGTTTCCGGTGCAGTCCCTGGTAAGATCTCCGGTAAAGTTTTGGATCAGTAGACATCCTAGAGCCTTGAGTCTGGTCCTTAGTCCTCTAGTTAAAACACCAAGAGACACACACACTGCTTTGGCCTCAGTCATACCTAACCACACACTGTCCTCTGGATAGCTACGCACCGGATGAGTGTGAGAGAGGCAGAGTGAGTGAAAGTTTAAGAGCATGTTGGAGTGTGTGTGAGGGGAGGTGTGTGTTTGTGACCCAGTCAGGGGGAACACAAGATATCCAAACTGGGATCCCCCTGAACCCCCCTTAAACCCCTCCTTAAACCCCTCCTTAACCTCCTACCCTTAGTTTCCATCATGTGATCTGGAGATCCACACACACACGCACTGGGAAAAATGCACACAAACACGCACGCACGCACACACGCACAAAGAAGTGTGTCTCAGGATATGAAAGCGTAGCTGGGATTACAGGCAGCTGTTGTGCGAGGCCTATCACCTTCCCCATGAGCGCAACCTCACTAATTGTCCCCACACAACAAGAACAATGAGTCCTGAGGTTCTTCTGGGAGGACAGACCTCTACTAGTTCTAAACCACACTTTTCTTTACTTGAACAGTGACATTAAGATCAGTAAAGATAGTACAGTCACTATTCTAGTGAATACAGTATGTAGAAGAATGGACTGATAAACACAGCACTACAACAGTGCTATGGTATTAATAGTGCTGGAGCTGGTCTGTGTGTGTTAAGCCTCCATGCCTCTGTGTGTGTGTGTGTGTGTGTGTGTGTGTGTGTGTGTGTGTGTGTGTGTGTGTGTGTGTGTGTGTGTGTGTGTGTGTGTGTGTGTGTGTGTGTGTATGTGTGTATGTGTGTGTGTGTGTGTGTGTGTGTGTGTGTGTGTGTGTGTGTGTGTGTGTGTGCGTGTGAAAGTGTATTAGGCTCTAAGTCTCGGTGTGACGGTGGCTTCGATGGATTGCGAGAGAGGAATTCCAGGCAATCTGTGTCCCTAAGCCACTTATGCAACCTAATTAAGAGTGTACATACAAGAGAGTCCACAGAGGGCTGATCGAGGCGCATACTT